>NC_041392.1:183068186-183097545 GCF_002162155.2 Triticum dicoccoides | reverse complement strand
CATAAGACATCTCTGACTCTGCATTCAACCTTATCCAAGAGAAACCAGTACAAGCAAAAGTTTAACATATGCATCTGGTATCTTAGTCGGTTAATTTAATGTTTATTTGGTTTACTGCTCTTGTTTCTTCTCTGCCACGACCAGTCTCCATTTAGGCTTAGAGTGCATTTAGCAATATATATTTGTTTTTTGAGCCTCTTATGTGGAAACAATTCAAGGTATTTGTTCCAATCCTTAGTCTTTATTGGTTGTTCGACCTTAAAATTTGCCATTTCGTACTGTACTTAGCCAACTCACCTTTTTGATCATGTTCTGTGGATGCCATTGCACCTCCGGGAGAGCAACATGCCTTTTTTGTTTCACATAAGAATCAGGGATCCAGATGTCAAATACTCCCTCCGTCACAAAATAAGCGTCTCAATTTTGCACAGTACAAAGTTGTACTAACCTTGAGACGCTTATTTTGGGACGGAGGGAGTAGTACTTAGTGTTCTGTTTATTCTGTACCCATTATCTGATAACGCTTCCTGCAAATGAAATTTAACCCTATCATTGAATCTTTTCTTATAGTGCATCAAGTGTTGCATACAGGATTATTTAAATATTTACCACCTGTTGCAGGTACATCTAAGTGCACCGAACGTTGATCAGTTTATCAACCTTCTACTTGCAATTCCTGCCCAGGGCTACGGAAATTCATTGGCTTATATTATGTCAGAATGGTCACAGCTACAGGGTGAGTACATGTGCAACATAATAGCATAGGGGGGATAATGTGTCTTCTTTCCTTTTCCCCCTTAATAAGAGGTTTCCTGGTAAATATAAATATAGGTGAAATTCAGGGAGCCTACCAGATAAAGGTAACAACTACTGCGTTAGCTCTGCTCATATCTACGCGTCATCCTGAGCTATCTAGGATTGAAGTTAACGGACATCTTGTTAAGGTACTACCATTGCAAGTCTATTTGGTGCTCAGTAGGTCATATCTTGTCTGATAGAGTTTCACGAGTCTTACCTAGAAAAGTTCAGACTAGTGCAGGTATAACCACACGGTCAAAAGCTCGGGTAACTCCAGATAACTGGACCAAGATTCCACTCCCATCTAAGGTAACCAATGATTTCACAACCATAGCTTCTCTCCCAGCAGATTTACTTTTGAAGGAACATTTCATGCAAATTTTCAAAATCTATAAAGAAATCTCTCACCAACATCAGTGTTTTTCATATCTAATGTTCAAATGTTGGGCCAGACATCAGTTTATGTTTCCATTATATCTTTTAGCATTTACTCACAGCATCCCCAAATATGCATATGCAGATATTTGCACTGTTAGCAGATACTTTAGCTGAAATTCAAGAGCAAGTCGGTGATGACGCTGACAATATTGATGAAGAGGTTTCTGCACTAACTCATCAATTAAATTGTAAAGTAGAATGGTCCACTTAAGAGTGTTTTTCCATACAGGATAGTGACTGGGAAGAGGTTCAGAATGGTGATGCGACTCCACATGATATAATGTATTCAGCATCAGTTCCTTCGAATGCTAATCCGTCAGTTGAGCATCTAAATGCAATGGCAAAAGTTTTCGATGAGGTATATATTAGTAAGGAGAAGTTCCTTTTTTCTTTGATATCGTGAGTAGTAGTTAATTGTTGCCAGCATGCAATTTTGTCATATTCATTTCTCTGTCTACTCCAATCTTCTATAGGATGAAGATGACAGTTATGATGATGATCTGGCAAAAACTGACTCTCTTAATGAGGTGTGTTTTCAGCCTTTAGCTGCAAAGTTCCATTATTAAAATTAATATGATATTAACTCAACCATATAATACTCTTTTGTTTTGCAGGTGAAGTTGTTGGACTTTCTAACGAACACCTTTGTCAACCTGTGGGACAGTGATCGGCCACTTTTTGAGTATCTTTGCCAGGTAAGGTGTCCTTGGCTGTTTACTTTACCCTTCTGCATCTCATGTTCATGAGAATACAGTATTGTTGAACCGAATTACTGTTTGCAGGGCTTAACAAATCCACAAAGGGTTGCAGTACAGAAGGTTTTGCAGAAGTGAACCGTTTACATGAGATTATTTATTGGGCTTCAGATTTCTCGTAGCGATTTCTTAGGTTGAATGCATGTGGTGTAGGCTCATTGGTTTGGTGAGTGTTTGGATGAGTACCTTTTCTGGTAGCTTCGATGTTTAGTCCACATTTGAACTAAATGCCAAAACTCTCCAGAGAAATACTGCCCTGTATCCGATCGGGCTGTTGGTGTGTATGTGCATTATTTGTTGTTGGTGGTGCGAGGTTTTGTTAGTGTGCAAGATACTGCTATTCGTTTATGAAAGTGCATAGGAGCTCTCGGGTGCTACACACCCTGTATGAATAGTAGAAAAAAATACTAAGAAAAATTCTGGAATTTGGGGGTAGAAAACCTGATCGCTCATTCTACTCACGTACAAAGTTTTGTGAAGAAATGGCATCAAAATATACAGTCCATTCATTCAAACAGTTTTTAATATATAATTGAAATTTTGTCTTCTTTGCTGAGAATTCCATGGATGTCATTTTTTCATGAAACTTCATGTGGGAGAACAGTCAGCCAGGTTTGATACCCTGAAATTTAAGATTCTTTTGTTTTTTCTTTGTTCTTTTTTTGATTTTACTATTCATACAAGGTGCATAGCACCCGAGAGCCCTGAATCTGTGTCCTATACCTTTATGGCTTTGTTTGTTGTATTGGACTAGCAAAAGGGCCCGCGTGTTGGAACGGAAGAAAAGAATACCACATGCTTTTAATTTAGAAAAAATAGTCTATAATCTGAGTATTTGTAGCTACGGCCAAAACAAAGATAGTCTTTGCCTACAAAAGGGCAAGTTCAAGATTCAACATGTCTTTGTAGATTTAATACGTACAAAGAAATGGACAAGTGATCCTCGGTTTTGTCTCCAATCCTAATTTTGTTGAGATGTTCATCAATGCATTGTTTATTAAGATTGCATCTTGGATAGTATTTTTTTTTAATGGTTAACAGGTAAAATGACATCATATTCAGATTTTATATATTTTTCTAATCAAATTACATATATAACATGTTAAATTTGGAGTTACGGTTTAGAAGATATGAGTATTTTAAAAAGGGGAAGTATAAGTGAAAACTTTGATTCAATGAAAATCTGGAAACTTGCGACCCGAGTTGTTGGATCTTTAACTGATGGCATAGATGAGGGGTGGGCTTGCTAACCAGCCACTTATGCTACTTTTCAAATAACCCCCTATCTTACCCATGGGGTAGGATATTCCTTCCCACAATTTCTTCCCCAAACTGAACTCTTATCTCGCCTTATCCATGGCTGCTCCCTACCGCGAAGACCATGGCGCTGCCGTCGTCCCCCACCGCGATGACCGACGACGAGGCCTCCCCCTACGGTGAAGCCGAGCCGTTCCCCACCGCGACAACAGACGATGGGGCTGCCTCCACCGCGACGCCCGATGGCGCTGCCATCCCCCACCGCGACAACCTACGGTGCTGCCGTCCACCATGGCGCCGCCGCCGGGTGGATGCTACGAAGGTATCAGGCCATAGCCAGCGGGGCTACCAACGGCGCCAATGTAGGCGTCCACCTCGCCGAAGCTCCCCTGTGAGGAATGGGCTGTTGCTCCTTCCAACCAAATTTAGCAGATTTGTTGTGCGAGCTTGTGATGTAGAGACGAAAAATCTGAATGCAATTTTGATATTGTGAGGTGTTATCACTCAGCGTGAAAGCATTGCTGATTATCTTTATTTAGTCTGAACGGTGCTCCAATGATGTAATCTGAGAATTTGTACAAGACAAAATTTTCTGAATACTACAAGCAAAAGTGTGTGTTGGATGGAAGTTTACACATAAGTCCGTGCAAGGGTGTATGTTGGGCGAGCAGGAGTCACAGCAGCTGACGAAACAACAAACAAAAAAGCTTGATCCAGATGCTTCAAAAGTACAATTGAAGAAGGACAACTATGAGGGTTACCTTGATTCAGTTAGTGCTAGTTGAACCATCAGGTGGAGGGCTATGAGGAAGTGAGGATGTTGTGGCAATAAGACTATGACGACATACGAGTACAATTAGTACATGAAGCAGATGCCGCTGTACTATGTTGCTTACTTGTGCAGGGCTAAGAAGAGGTTGAGGCATGGCAGGGGACGGAGGTGCAGTGAGATCTTGGAGAGGCGGCGTCGATGCATCTTCTAAAGGGCGACTCAAAACCAGCAGAGGGGCAGGGATCATGGCCGGCGGAGGGAAATAGTTCAGGACCGGCGGAGGGCTCTTCGTCGCCGGTGGAGGGAGACAATTTATGGTCGCCGGCGTGGCCGGCGTAGGGCAAGTCTCCATCCCGTTGATGAGATTGAAGACGAATCGATCGTAGTGGAAACGTCAAGGAGCTGGTGCGTAAAAGAAGGGGTTATTTGTTAATTCGTGTTTAAGTGGCTGGTGGTGGTTCCACCTAAGATCTATGCCGCTCCTTATTGATCCGATGGCCCATGTGATGAGTTTCTAGATTTTCATCGAATGAGCGTTTTCACTTGATACTTCGCCTTAAAAAACATTTAATATATACTGCGGGTTTAATATAAGAAACATCAGAGGGTTTTCTATAAAATAGTATGATGGATTAAGAATACCTATTTCTTTTATTTGTAGGTATAGATATAGATGGTACATGTTTCCTTCCTAAAAGAAAGGCAGGAAGATGCTATTTGGGCGTGTACCCTACCTGTTGATGCCAACGAAGTTGAGTGAGCTCCTTTTTTTTGCTAATGATCATGCATGACCTGTGTTAGTCTAGTGTTAGGAAAAACATTAACACACTAGTGCTTAAAGATATGTAACATGCGGAGCAATTCCATCGACATCATCATGGACTCGTCGCCAAGGCCAAATGATCCAATGATAAGATCTTGCGCCAGTCAATGTAACTGAGGTGACTTCGCTCCTACTTAAGGCTCTTATCATTTGGAGACGTGACTACCACCTCAAAGTGGAACCTTGTGTGTGATTAGATATGATGATGACCACCATAGAGAAGCGAGGAAGGATAGCCAAATCCTTGAGGGGTAGCAAGGAAGAGGAGGAGATGAAGCCACACGGTCCAAAGCAAGGAGAAGCTCTTTGGTGGACAGCCTAGGGTTGTGCTTTTGGACTCTTGGTCCTCGGTCCCTAGGCCTTGGGCTGAACTCTAGGAATTGTCTAGCTCTCTGGCCTACCCCGTGACCTCAGCCTTGCCTATGTGCAACTTTAGAAAAATGTCCTTTGTACTCTTTACTTTTCCCCTCCCCTTCCCCTAGGACCTGTGTATTCCACACCTCTTTCATTTTCTAGGGTTTGAAAAGCATATACTAAAATCTGGGAGCTTTGCATGTGGACCTTGTCCTATGAGTGATTTCTCACTTGTGTTCCTTATCAAATACACCTTCAATTCGTGAAGATCAGGTCACCCTAGCAGCTTTCCCCGTATCAGGTAAAACATGAGGACCGTGGGGAATAAGTATAATGTCGTCCGAGTTGGTGAAATTGGTGTTGACAACGAGGTGTTATTTTTCATGGTGTAAGATGCGACACAATTTTAGCATTATGGTCTCAACAAAATGGGGGTTTGTTGCATACCCATTATTGTGCAAGCGTGGTTCAACCGATGCAACATGTTACAGAAAAACTGCTGAAACAATGTTGCATACACAATAATTTTATGGGGATTGTGTGTTGTATGTATGAGGCACCCTGAAAATATCACCCAACTATCAACTACGATGGCCTTAAGAAAACATGAAAGTGCGATAAATGATGCTTACACTCTGTCAAGCTTGTTATGCATTGCATAGCTCATGGCATAGTTAAGTTTTGCTGCAAGACTGATAATAGGGCTCTTTCGAAGAAAATGAGCACCCCACTAGTTTGATCCTTTTAAGAAAAAAGAAATAGCACCACATCCCCCCTTTTTTACACTAGTTCCATCCTCTAGAAAAAAGTGCCCCTTAGGAAGGGGATGGTAAAACTGGGAACTACTCCCTCCGTCCCATAATGTAAGACGTTTTTTGACTAGTATCATTGACTAGTATCAAAAAACGTCTTACATTATGGGATGGAGGTAGTAAAATTTATAGCAAACCACTCATCAAGCATCAATGAGTCAAGAGAAATCTCTCATGACAGGTACAGAGGTACTGTATATCTCATATGCATATAACAGTGCAAATAACATCTCATAACATGCAGTAAGTTAGTGATGAATGGCTGATGATATCGACATGGAACCAAGACTAATACGCCTTGCTTCTGCTACTTCTGCTTCACTCAGGAAGAGCTGTCTGCTGGCTTTGATTCTTCGTCCTTCACTTTAGTAGGGGTCATACCATCGCTGCCCATTTCAGCCTTGAGGTCATTGATGCTCAGCTCCAATTCATCAATTCTTGCACCCATTTCATCTAGTAAGTACTGGTTAAGGATTATACAAAAAAGCAGGGAGGCATATGTAGACAATAATATCCTGTTGCTCATATCAGTAAGTGCGCGAAAAGTGAACATTTCAAATTGCTCTAAAAGTGAACATTTCAAAGGGAGGTAAATGGTGTGAATGCTGATAACAAAGATGACATTATTCAAAACCACTAGTCCCTAGTGTCACTTATAGAAATGGTCCCATACACCAACTCTAACATGATATCAAACGATATGAGTGCTTGTTCCATATTTTTAAGAAGTTAAGAAACACTAAAGAAAGAAGATTGCAGTCTGCAAGGGTTTGAAAGTTTGCACATGGACTACCCTCCTAATTAAATGCACAAATATTAAAGATTCTCAGTTACTATGGGAATCTGGATCATGCATTTGCACTATAATTTTCCATTACAAATGGACAAATCACCGACCTAGTAGAACATGAGTTTATTTGTCAAATGCTCACCTGTGATTGAAAATTCATTATCTAAACAAACTGTGACCGGAAACTGAATGAAATAAAAATAAAATAAAATGCAAAAATGAACTGATTTATAAGGATATTCTTCGTGATGATGTTCTCTGACATGGTTTGGAACCTGGTTTGCTGCAAAGGAAATCACAGATTCAGTAAAAGAAAAGTAGGTGGACTTATACACACAGTGCAGTGCAAACAAAAGTAAGAGCTTACCATCTGAACTAGAAGATTTTGCACCTGCAAGCAGTGAGCAAAAGCAAAAGATGAGCGAGAAATACACATCAAATTTACAATCTATATGAACTCAAAAGTAAGATAAAATACATACAAAAGCAGTCATGTCAGCTGTGCTCTGGGCCGAGCCATCCGAATCCTGTTCGGCCTGCAATTGATAAGGCACATATTGAATGAATAAATTTGCTAAAAACCTGTTTGACCCTATGGCCATGAAATGGACTAGAGGAATACTGCCACATCCCACAGGCATCACAAATTCAGAGGCGTCCAATCACAAGTGATTATGACTGTCCTGCATGATGCCGCACAAAATTTGAACCTTGTTAGACGAGATGGCTGATGCGGGCGTTTCGCATGTTCGCCCAAAGTAACCTATTTTTCCCAAACGGCGGCTACCCCATAATCTTTCCTACTTATGAAGATTGAAGTTGGTGGTGAGTTCACATATAAGCCCAACATCCTTTTCAAATAAACAAATACACGCATCTCCACGTGTGGAACTAGCAACCTTCCAAGAGACATACTCCCTCCATTACACAATGTAGTGCTTCCTCTATCCCCGTGCTTCAACTTTGACCGTAAATTTAACTATCAAGACCGATTGCGGCGGGAGCAAAAATTATATCAGTGAATTCGTATTCGAAATAAGTTTTCAATTATATAATTTTTTCTCCCGCCGCAGTTGGTCTCGTTGGTTAAATTTATGGTCAAAGTTGGACCTCGGGAAGTGCGGGCGCACTATATTTTGGAATGGAGGGAGTATAAACAAATGTGCTTTACTCACATGTGGGATCTATCATAAATAAACAAATACACTACTTTCATGTGAGACCAACTTTTTTGTTAAGGGCACAAATAACAAAGACAAGAATGTGTCTTCAACTCAAAATCGATCTTGGTTTTCGTTCTCTTCACAAGCTACCGTGGTCATTTAAAATTCTCTAACGCTGCATGTCTCTCACCGTATTTTTGCTATCTTTTCTAATCGTAAATCACACAGCGGTCATAAAGGACGCTAACGTTATTTCACGACCTCTAAGCCAATGGTTCCGTGGCAACTCACGGGCATCGTGCTAGTAATCTCTACAAAGCGGCTATAGGAAGCGGAAGCTCCAGAAGGCCGGCAAAATCGCAAGCGCTAGAGATATCATCGAGTTCGAAGCAGGAAAGTCCCCGGAAGAACCGGTGGAGATGACAAACACCAGTCTCTTCTTCGGGCGATCCACAGGAACCCTACCCGGCTCGCCGCTAAATCCTCAAACCGCGCTCGTGGCCTCGAGGGCCGTGGGTGAGAGGGGAGGAAGGGGGAGTCGCTGACCTTGATGGGGATGCCCCCGGAGTTGGAAGACGCCATGGTCGACGGCGTCGGGAGGCGCCGGAACAGATCCACTCGTCGTCAGTCGGGGTTGGGATTTGGGGATTCTCGGTAAGAATGTGTGGGGATTGCGGCGAAGAGCGAGGTAGTGGACCTGCTCGGTTGATCGAGAAGGCTTCGGCACGCGGCCGGCCTGCAAAGGTTGGGTGAGGCTAAATTAGGTCGTTTCGGGCTTAGCTCTGGCTTCAGCCCACGGCCCACCTGCGAAGTATTTTCCTTTTTGCGAGTAATCAGGAAGTTTTATTCAACTTCAACCGGGTTACAATCGGCCAATACAAGATCGGAGATGAAGACTAGCACCCGTTGCAACCAACAAGCGGTGCTACAAGCCATGCCATCATAATTAGCCAGACAGTGTGCTCCCCTATTTTGATCTCTTGCTAGCTTTAGAAGTTTAAACTCCCTAATAACCACTAAAGAGTTCTTAATCTCCTTAACTAAATTAACAAATTGCGACTTGACGAGCGAAGTTTCTGACAAAGAGGACAAAGCTTACCATAGAATCAGATTGCACTAGAATCGGCAGACTAGACCATTGGATAGCAAGGTTCATCCCTTATAGTGTTGCTTGAATTCCGGCTTCCAGGGCATTGTTGAAGAAGACGATCACTACAAGCAGCGGACCATCTTTCCTATGCCGTTCCTAAAGATCATGCCCGCCCCTGCGAACCATCCTCGGGGTTAAAACAGCCGTCGGCCAAAAGTGCCAACCAGTGCATCGACGGTGGTAGCCAAGGGGGTACCGATGGTGGCGGCCTTGCAACCTGTGTTGGGCCGATGTCTACCACATGGGATTTTCCTTTTTATAATTTCCTTGATAGATAGATTCTTGATGTTACTAATCGAGCTAAGATAGATGCAAAAAAAGTCCTTTGTCACTTTAACTCGTGAAACTTCTTTTCCTGTGCATCAAATCATTTTGCAGGTTCGGTCTTTGCTAGAACCAGCAAGCGAGGGTGCTAGAACCGACGATTAGGGCTGTTGGAACCAGCAACGCCTAGCACGGCGACACGAGGTGGAACGCTGGGAACAAGATGTTGTGACAACAGACAACGCTGCCAGCAACCATGGGGCGACGGAGACGCGAGTGGTGAGGCTGCTACCGCTTACGGTGAGGGGGCTGCGACTATGAGCACGCCATGATGCAACGGTCTTTTTTCTCCCGTGCGTGTTGGGGGCAGAACATGAAAGTGGACAAAAGGTATGATCAGATGGTTAGAAATCACGGGATCGGACGTTGGAGGAGGTGACCGGCCTGAGCTATGCGCCGGCGGACCGGCGCCTAGCGTCGGCCTTATGCTTGTGAGGACATATTGAATTGAACTGGAGTACAGCTTGCCTTCTTTTGACGTGAGCGCGCGTGGGCATTTTTGGAAGGGAAATTTTGACAAGCTCGCCTGATGCGTTGGTGTAGAATCCTGTAACAACACTGATCTGTAGTTGAATTAAAATTTCAGCGTGTCATACATGCAATGTGATGTTGCCGGCGTTAAAATTTCAAAAATCTGTTACATAGACAAACTTGGTTCATGACACAACTGGTCGGCTGTTGTCCCTCATAGCACAGCCGAGAGAAGAATTTTGAAGAACCTATTTCACATATAGTAGATGTTCATGTGAGGCTAGGCAGACAGGAACCCGATCGACGAGTCTAACTGGCCATGATATGAAGCAGCAGCTCGTTCCACACATCGATCGGTCCGGGTAAGCACCAGTGCAGGCAGTCGATGTCGAAGCCGCCGTGGTCGCCGGCGCCGTGTCCGTACCGATCGGGGTGCCCGTCCGGACGCCGCAGCATGATCCGGGTCACGTCCATCAGCCTGAGCCGCACGCCGTTCTTCCTCGCCTCCTCCTCCGCCGCTCCGAACTCCTCCAGCTGGGCCCTGTAGAACCCGCCCTCCGGCTCCTCCATGTCCGCCGCCTCGTCCCGGTCGAGCGGCTGCGTGTCCGGGCACTCCCCGCCGTCGAACCACCCGCCGTTCGCGTAGTGCGTCGGCGCCACCGTCCGCAGGATCGCCGTCCCCTTGAACCCGTCGAGTCCCGCGAGCGCCCGCAGCACGGTGCGGAACGCCGCGCGCTGCGCGTACCGCGGTGGGAGCGCGGTGATGTTGCCGTTCGTGGTGCCGCAGCCGTGGCAGCCGACGGCGCGGCCACGGCGGTAGTACACGGCCGGGCGCGCGAACCAGTGCGACGCGGACACGACCACGTAGTCGTGCTCCTTGGCCGCGGGCATCCACCGCTCGTCGGGCTCATCGAGGTGGAGGTCGCTGGGCCCGGCGAACACCTCCCCATGCCGGTCGGGGCCGACCGCCTCGGGCGGGCCGCTCGTCAGGCGCCACCGGACCTGGAACGGCGTCCAGAAGAAGGAGACGGCGAAGTCGTGCGCCGGGAAGCGCCAGTGCTCGAACCCATCGGCGCTCCGCCTCGTCGGGATCTCCGCCTCCGACAGGGTGCACATGAGGGAGGTGACGTGGCTGCTGGCCAGCGAGTCCCCGACGAACAGGATCGACTTGCCCCGAACGATCCGGAAGAAGCGCGCCGCGTCGAAGCGCGGGAGCTCGCAGCCCGGGCCGCCGTCGGGGCGCCACCTCCACTGCAGGAAATCGAGGCTGGGCCTGCCGTGCTTCATGCAGTTCTGGTAGTCCTGGATGAAGGCGCACGTCGCGTTGGTGTAGTGCGGCCGCGCGCCGGTGGGGTCGCGGACCCACTCGCCCAGCGTGGTATCGCACGCGGTGGCGCCCATGCCGTGGGTGTCGGCGCCGGACGACGAGGTGGTGTTGGGCGATCCGAGAGGCCCGAGGAAGAGGAGCCAGAATGTGGCGGCTGCGAGGAAGAGGAGGGCAGCGAGAGCGGAAACAGGTGTGGTCTTGGCAATGGCATGGCGGCTCCGGCGAACTCCGGCGAGGAGAGTGCCGAGGGAAGGAATCATCGGAAGGCTCTTCACGAGAAGTACACTGGTTCTGGTTCTGGTGTTTATGGGTCTCTGCTGCAATCCAATCCAATCAGAATGCTCAGCCAAGTAAGAAGCAGGTGCTTTAGAACTGAACCATAGCATATGATTTCGGTTCTAATGTGAAGTAATTTTAATCAGCAAACAAGTTGTGGGAGGTTGCCATCTCCATTGACATCGACAAGTCAACCCAAGCCCCATGGGCTCAACATGGACGAGATGTGCGTGACCCAGACGTGGTGACCATGTGGGCGCGGCCTATATGGTTGTAATATGCATGCACGAACGTGGCCGCTTGCGGTAGTATATTTCTTGGTCGATTAATATATAGTTTTTGTTTAGGGGGGCACGTTACCCACATTAGTCGAAATTGCAAGAGAGAAATGCATATTTCAACCTCAAAATCATGCACTTTTATTTCCTGCCAATTTTTTTACCAATTTTTGTGAACTTTCAGAATTCCAGTTTTTTTTAAAACATTTGTTAAATTAAAGAAAAAAATACATATAATTCTGGGAAAGTTTCAGAGTTTTTTGCTTAAAATAATGGAAATGGCCGTCAAATATGATTTCCTGTCCAAAATTTTCCCAATATTTCCCAAACATTCAAATTTTCAAAAAAAAGGGGACAAATTGTGTAATGAAAGAAATCAATACTAAACATTCTGGAAAAGTTTCAAGAAAAAAAAATCTTAATAATGAAAATTACCGTCAAATTGCTTTTTTGACCAAAAATTTGGCAAAACAAATCTAAAAAACCAAAGTTTTCAGACAAAATTGAAACAATTATGTAAAAAATTGCAAAACTTTCCTAGAATGCTTAGTATTATTTTCTAAATTTTAAAAGTTGTTTGAGAAGTTTGAAATTCAAAAATTGGAAAATATTTGGTAAGAAAAAGAAATTTCACGGTAATTGTCATTATTCTAAGCATAAAATTATGAAACTTCCCAGAATTTTTATTACTGTTTTCTTGATTCTATAGATTTTTCTTGGATTTTCTAAAAAAAGAATTTTAGACAATTTTGGGGAACTTTTTCTGCAAAAAGTGAAACTTGACGGTAGTTTTCATTATTTTAAGCAAAAAAAAGCTGAAACTTTCCCAGAATGCTAAGTATTGTTTTCTTTATTTTATGATATTTTTTAATTTTTCTGGAATATTGATTTTTTTTATGAAGTTTGGCAGAAATGAATTTATGCACTTACATGGCTAACCGGCTCGGCGGTCAAGGGGGTCAAAACCACATAACAATTTTCTAGGGGCGCAAAGTAAACAATATTGATAGTTGGAGATTGTGTCATAACCTGTTTTGAAGTTTAAGGTTGCAAATTAAACTAGGGCATGAGTTTGATGTTGAAATATGCACTTCTCTCAAATTGCAGTACTAATTAGTTTGAAAATATAGTACAAATTGTAAAAAAATACAACGCCCATTTCTTTGCTAAAGGAGTCTACATTGTACATCGTCTAATTTATCTTACCACCTCTGAGCCACGTCGTTTGGCCACACAGCTTCCCTAGAAAATGGTAAGTCTGTCGTTGCCAATATCTAAAGATATCTATCATTCACATTGGTATTGAGATTCGTGTGTCCAACTTGAGTATAATCATTTGAAAAGTTGATAAGATTCATATGACCTTACATCAGGTTGTGTCACCTTTATGTCAGAAGAGAGAGCGGTATATTGGAAAGGACCCGTGCATACATTCTCTTTCCCCATACTCAAGACCTGATTTAATTTCATTGTCATATTTTAATGATTAATATCTTTTGAACTAAATCTTCGTTTTGAAATCTAGAACAAGATCAATATTGGATATATTTGAACTGATTTTTATTTCTATTGTTTGAATTATATTTGAAATCAATTTCATAAAACATACATTTCCACTATTTCAAAAAAATTTGGATGGTTTCACTATTCAATAAAATGATTTCAGCTATTCTGTAAATGTTTTATTATTTAAGATAAGGTAATTTCCACTATTTGACCATTTAATTATTTCAAAAGTTCCATTTCAATTATTTTGAAAGGTTATTTAAATTTTTGAAAGGCCATTTCAATTTTGGACCGCACTGACTATCAACTATGTGGTAGTTAAGCTTAACCACTAAACACCTTCCTCCTCCTTTTACGTGCACTTCTTCTTCTAATTACAAGCATACATGCACTCGAGAACAAAAAAAAGTTGGTGTCATTCCTGATTCTTTTTATTTTGAAAATTTAAAATATTTTGCAGCTCAAACCATCGGTACGATGCAAAATGCATTTTCACATAAAATATCCGTAGCGACGAGATCTTCGAAACTACATGCCATGTTGGCATGTTTCAACGACTTTTATTGGGTAAAAAATTACCGCGCCTAGGCTACATAAGTTACCATGCCTGTAATATGTAAGTTATTGTGCTATTTTCGCTGAAGTTGCCAGGGGCATAAAAAATGGCTCCCCCATCCTTCTGCACATGCACATGTATATATGCGCTAGAGGACTAAAAGACTGATGTCATTCTAGATTCTCCTGATTTAGAATTTTTTTAAAAAATTGCAGCTCAAACCGTCAATCCGATTCAAAATCATTTTCACCAAACAAAACCATTACGGCAAGGCCTTCAAAATTGGATCCCATGTTGGTATGTTGTTTTTTTGTTCGAGTCAAAAACTTACCACGACTAGGCTAAGTAAGTTACCATGCCTTTGGTGTGTGTATATTATAATATTGTTTGCACATAATTTACGGAGGGGTATTTTTCACCTCCAGGGTAAAAAAAGTTACCACGATGTCCGTCCTGAAGTTAACATATCCGCGGTGTGTATATTATCAAGGTATTTACACAGAAGTTGTCGGGATATGTTTTTCAACAGTTTTTATCCACAGGTCAAAAGTTGCCATAGTGTTTGTATGAGTTATCAGCTCTATTGTGTGTATATTATCATACTATTCATACAAAAGTTATCGGGTTATGGTTTTAACAACTTTTAGCCTCGACCAAAAGTTATCATGGTGTTAGTACATGAGTTACCAGCTCCGATGTGCGTATTTATTCACATAGAAATTATCGGGGCTATGTTTTTTTAGCAACCTCCCCCCATTAAAAGTTATCCTGGAGTTTTGTATGTAAGTTATTAGTTTTATGGTGATGTATATTATCATGCTACTTACACATAAGTTACAATAGTTTTTCTCGGGTCGAAGTTATCGTAGTGTTTTTACATAAGATATCATGTATGTGGTACGTAAAGTAAAATCTTATGTGTACATAATTTAGGGGTATATTTCAATAAAAAAAATCTTGGTCAAAAATTACACAGAAGTTACTGGAAGTTTATGATGAAAAATCCACATGAAGCATATGGAAAAAAGAAAAAAGAGCAGTTCAAATTCTGTCCACACATTATTGTTTCCTAGGGTAGAGAAAACAAGTAGAACGTTGAAAATGAAAGAAAATCTACGAAAATGAATAAATTAACATTTGGGAACAAGAAAACAAGAAAACACAGTACGAACAACAATAAATGTAGGAAAAAAAGGTACGTTGGCAAAAATGGAAAGAAGAAACAGAAGAAAGCCTAACTTTTGAAAAAAATACAATAAAATCAATAGCAAAAAGTCCTCAATTTAGACATAAACGTGATACATGAGAGTTGGTGCCAAGCCCTGGTAGAACGAAATCAGCGCTTTAAGCCCCCGTTAACGCTCCCACCGCCCGTGGCCGTGAAGTGGGCCGGCCGAGCAACACGCCCAAAAAGCAAACACGAAAAAAGGAAGTGACCATCAATTCTGATCGTTATTTGTCTAAAAAAAATCAATTCTGATCGTTATATGGGAGAAGTGGGATTCAAACTCGGGACACCATAGTCGACAACCACTAGGCCGAGCTAACTTAGATGTTTACTAGCAGGAAACAATCCTATTTGACCCAGTATAGATTATTGGAAAAAAGAAAACATCAGTTCCAAAAAGAATTCACAAAAGAACCGACAAATTTGAAAATAGTTCAAAATTTTGAAAGGTTCACAAAATTAAAAAGGTACATAAATTTGAAATGGTTCACCCAAATTGTAAAAAAGCTCTCGAATTTGATTTTTTTATGAATTCAGAAAAAGTTCGAGAATTCGAAAAAAAATCAGCAGTTTGGAAAAAAATCATGAAATTTAAAAAAGGTTCACGAAATTGAAAAAAGTTCAGAGAAAAGTTCACAAGCTAAAAAGTACAACAATTGAAAAAAAGTTCACAACTAATTAATTCACAAATTTGAAACAAGTTCATGAAAATTGGAAAAACTTCATGAAATAAAAAAACAAAATGTCAGGAAAAGCTCATGCATTTGAAAAAAGTTCATCTCTAAAGAATTCAAGAATTTGGAATTTCACAGTTGAAAAAAGTTCACAAATTTGAAAAATATTCATGAAGATTGAACAAAGTTCACAAAAGCTGGAAAAAAATCACGATCAGAAATTTCATGCATTTGAAAAAAGTTGAAGGCCTAAAACCTTCATGAATTTGAGGAAAGATCGCAAATTTGAAAAAGTTTGCGAATTCAAAAATATATGAAAATTTCAAAAAATTAATAAAACTGAAAAAAATCACAAATCTTTGGAAAAAAATCCGCAATTAGAATTTTTTCATGAGCTAGAAGTTCATGCATTTGGAAAAATTCACGGCTAAAAATTTCATGAATTTCACAAAAGTTTACGAATTTGGGAAAAGTTTGCTTATTAAGAAAAGAAAATAAAAATGAAAAAAATCAAGAAAGAGAAAATGAAAAAAATAGAAGACCAATCGGCCATACAGAAAAGAGAAAGGAAAACCAGACTGTGAATGCATTATTATTTTTTGAGTTATATTTACCACACAAGAAGCGGAAAAAGGAAGAAAGTGGGCACAACTAGTAAGTAGCCCTATTGGTTAGGGTTGCTTGAACTAAACCTAGAGGGATGGAGTACGACTCCCATGACGCGCATGTATTTTTTGAAGGTTAAAAGAATGAAAAAATTGTAAATGAGCCGAGCCCATGACGGAGGGTGTGTCGCCGGTTTGTGTATAAACCTATAGCATATCGTTTGGCAGCCCAACTCAAACGCATCGTTTGAGAAAAAAAATCGTGATGCGTACGGTAATTTTGTAAAAAAGAGATGGTGCGCCACTTACTTTTCCCCTTCATATTTTTTTTTTCAGAAGACTGGCCAATTATTTCAAAAGATCCATATCAATATTTTCCAAAGGCCAATTTCAAATATTTTTTAGACTATCGATTTCAATTATTTAAAACTACTGATTTCTAAAAAATGAAAGATACATTTCAATTATTTCAAAAGATTGATCTCACATATTTTAAATGATCAATTTCAATTATTTCAAAATTCACATTTCAGTTGTTTGAGAATGTCATTTCAATAATTTCAGAAGATCCATTTCAATTATTTCAAAAGACATGTTTCAATTTCAAAATATCGATGTCAATTATTTCAGAAGGTCATTTCTAATTTTTGAAAAGACCCATTCATTTTTTTTCTTCAATAGATCCATTTCATTTATTATTTGGAAATTTTGGAACAGATTATGTCAAAAGAGGGGAACTAGTTATTTCTCTTGTGTGAAGCTTTTTGTGAAATAGGGTACGTAGTTAGAAATAGATTTCTCTTGTGTGAAGATTGTTGCACTCTTCAAGTCCAAGGTGTCGGTGGAGATGAATAAAAGGCTCTCTAGGGAGTTCACAGACCGTGAGATTTCAGATGCGTTGTTTCAAATTGGGCCCTTAAAGGCACCTGGCACAGATGGCTTTCCTGCAAGGTTCTATCAACGGAACTAGGGTATTATGAAAGAGCAAGTCATTCCAGCAGTGAAGCTTTTCTTCGATACAGGGAAGATGCTCGCTAATATTAATCACACTGCCATTGTCCTCATTCCCAAAGTGGATCAACCAACAACACTTAAAGACTTCAGACCCATTAGTCTTTGCACGGTGCTATATAAAGTGATTGCCAAGTGCTTAGCAAACAGAACTCGGACCCATTCCGGGAGAGATTATTTCCATTAACTAGAGTGATTTCGTCCCCAGGAGATTGATCACGGACAACACGCTAGTGGCGTTCGAGTGCTTCCACTTCAATGAGCAAAATAAAAACCCGGAGAAGAACTTTTGTGCGTATAAGATTGACCTCTCGAAGGCGTACGACCGTGTGGACTAGGGATTCTTGGAGAATGCGGTGAAAGGCCTAGGTTTTGCTCACCGGTGGACTGAGTGGATCATGTCGTGTGTGACCTCGGTGAGTTACTCTATCAAATTTAATGGAACCTTGTTGGAGTCGTTCCTCCCCACCCGTGGTCTGCGCCAAGGAGACCCCCTGTCGCCCTTTTTATTCCTTTTTGTGGCAGATGGATTGTCGGCATTCCTCCAAAGACAGATCAATAACAATCAGATTGTGCCACTAAAAGTTTGCCGTAATGCCCCTGGAATATCACATATCACATCTGCTTTTTGCAGATGATACATTCCTATTCTTCAAGGCAGAGGTGGACCAAGCTGCCCGGATTCAGCAAGTTATAAATTCATATGTTCAGGGGACAGACCAACTCATTAACCTTGACAAGTGCTCTCTCATGTTTGGAAAATCATGCCCAACAGATATTCATGAAGGAATTAAAATGTTGCTGAAGATCACCCAGGTGGAGTTCGAGCCTAAGTACCTAGGCTTGCCGACACCGGAGGGGAGAATGACTCGGGGTAAATTCCAAAGCATACTAGAGAAAATGGTCAAGAAAATTGTGCAATGGGGAGAGGGCTCCCAAGGAGGGAAATAAGTGCATATTAAGGTGGTCGCTCAAGAGCTTCCCATGTTTTTAACGTGCATCTTTAAGTTCCCCGACGCTTATGCGCGGGTTTAACAAAAATGATATGCAACTTCTGGTGGGGGCTGTACAGGGACGCCAACGTACTCACTGGGTATCATGGGATATTATGCTCAGACGCAAATCACATGGTGGCATCGGGTTTCGGGACATGAAGCTTTTTAATCAAGCATTGCTCGCCAATCAGGCCTGGAGGCTTATTGAAAACCCTCACAGCATGTGTGCGCAAGTGCAAGTACTACCCTAATGGGTTCCTAGTTGATATCGTCTTTACTGGCAATGCATCATCGACATGGCAAGCTATTAAGTATGGGCTAGAGCTTCTAAAAAAGGGGATCATATGGCGTATTGTTAATGGCTCGCAGGTCCGCATTTGGCGTGACCCTTGGCTCCCTCGCGATCAGTCTCGACGGCCAATCACCCCAAAGCGTCGTTGCCATCTAAGGTGGGTCTGTGAACTGCTCAATCTGAATGGTACATGGAACCTTAATCTGGTCAAGCAGTACTTCTATCAACCAGATATTGATTGTATCCTTCAGATTAAGGCCTCGAGCAGGTTAGACTCTGATGTCCTTGCTTGGCACCCAGACAAGCATGGTTGCTTTTCAGTACACAGTGCCTACTACCTTGTTCTGCAGGAACATATGTCTAAACGGGATACTGGCGCCTCGAGCAGCCAGCCGACCGGACGATGATCGGTTTGGAACCTGATATGGAAAGACGCACCGACCAAAGTTCATGTCTTTGCTTGGCAAGCTGCTCAGGAGGCCCTTGCTACACAAGCAACCAAGACGTACATGCACCTAGAAGTGGACTCCACGTGCTTGTTATGTGGTCAGGCAAAGGAAGACGTGCACCACGCCCTTGTCATCTGCCCTCATGCAGCGGCGCTCTGGGAGGCTATGCGAGAGCACTGGGCGTTCCCGAGCACTGCTGACCTGCATGATGCTGAGCCAGAGTGGCTGTTCTGAAGGAAATATGCCCTAGAGGCAATAATAAAGTTGTTATTTATATTTTCTTATATCATGATAAATGTTTATTATTCAAGCTAGAATTGTATTAACCGAAAACTTAGTACATGTATGAATACATAGACAAACAGAGTGTCACTAGTTTGCATCTACTTGACTAGCTCGTTGAATCAATGATGGTTATGTTTCCTAACCATAGACATGAGTTGTCATTTGATAAACGGGATCACATCATTATGAGAATGATGTGATTGACTTGACCTATTCTGTTAGCTTAGCACTTGATCGTTTTAGTTTACTGCTATTGCTTTCTTCATGACTTATACATGTTCCTATGACTATGAGATCATGCAACTCCCGATTACCGGAGGAACACTTTGTGTGCTATCAAACGTCACAACGTAACTGGGTATTATAAAGGTGCTCTACAGGTGTCTCCGATGGTACTTGTTGAGTTGACATAGATCGAGATTAGGATTTGTCACTCCGATTGTCAGAGAGGTATCTCTGGGCCCTCTCGGTAATGCACATCACTATAAGCCTTGCAAGCAAAGCAACTAATGAGTTAGTTGCGGGATGATGCATTAAGGAACGAGTAAAGAGACTTGCCGGTAACGAGATTGAGCTAGGTATTGAGAAACCTGAAGGAAATATGCCCTAGAGGCAATAATAATGTTATTATTTTATTTCCTTATATCATGATAAATGTTTATTATTCATGCTAGAATTGTATTATTCGGAAACATAATACTTGTGTGAATACATAGACAAACAAAACGTCACTAGTATGCCTCTACTTGACTAACTCGTTAATCGAAGATGGTTATGTTTCCTAACCATAGACATGTGTTGTCATTTGATTAATGGGATCACATCATTAGGAGAATGATGTGGTTGACATGACCCATTCCATTAGCTTAGCACCCGATCGTTTAGTATGTTGCTATTGCTTTCTTCATGACTTATACATGTTCCTATGACTATGAGATTATGCAACTCCCGTTTACCGGAGGAACACTTTGTGTGCTACCAAACGTCACAACGTAACTGGGTGATTATAAAGGAGCTCTACAGGTGTCTCCAAAGGTGAATGTTGGGTTGGCGTATTTCGAGATTAGGATTTGTCACTGCAATTGTCGGAGAGGTATCTCTGGGCCCTCTCGGTAATGCACATCACATAAGCCTTGCAAGCATTACAACTAATGAGTTAGTTGCAAGATGATGTATTACAGAACGAGTAAATAGACTTGTCGGTAACGAGATTGAACTAGGTATTGAGATACCAACGATCGAATCTTGGGCAAGTAACATACCGATGACAAAGGGAACAACATATGTTGTTATGCGGTCTGACCGATAAAGATCTTCGTAGAATATGTAGGAGCCAATATGAGCATCTAGGTTCCGCTATTGGTTATTGACCGGAGACGTGTCTCGGTCATGTTTACATTGTTCTCGAACCCGTAGGGTCCGCACGCTTAAGGTTTTGATGATAGTTATATTATGAGTTTATGAGTTTTGATGTACCGAAGTTAGTTCGGAGTCCTGGATGTGATCACGGACATGACGAGGAGTCTCGAAATGGTCTAGACATAAAGATTGATATATTGGACGGCTATATTCGGACACCAGAAGTGTTCCGGGTGATTTCGGAGAAAATCGGAGAGCTGGAGGGTTACCGGAACCCCCCCGGGAGAAGTAATGGGCCATATGGGCCTTAGTGGAGAGAGAGAGGGGCAGCCAAAGGTGGGCCGTGTGCCTCCTCCCCCCTGGTCCAAATTGGACTAGGAGAGGGGGGGGCGGCGCCCCCCTTTCCTTCTCTCTCCCCACTTCTTTCCCCCTCCTAGTAGGAGTCCTACTCCTACTAGGAGGAGGACTCCTCCTTGGCGCACCATAGGGGCCGGCCGGCCTCCTCCCCTTGCTCCTTTATATACGGGGGCAGGGGGCACCCCTAGACACACAAGTTGATCCACGTGATCATATTCTTAGCCATGTGCGGTGCCCCCTTCCACCATAATCCTCGATAATATTGTAGCGGTGCTTAGGCGAAGCCCTGCGATGGTAGTACAGCAAGATCGTCACCATACCGTCATGCTGATGGAACTCTTCCCCGACACTTTGCTAGATCGGAGTCCGGGGATCGTCATCGAGCTGAACGTGTGCTAGAACTCGGAGGTGCCGTAGTTTCGGTGCTTGATCGGTCGGGCCATGAAGACGTACGACTACATCAACCGCGTTGTCATAACGCTTCCGCTGTCGGTCTACAAGGGTATGTAGATCACACTCTCCCCTCGTTGCTATGCATCACCATGATCTTGCGTGTGCGTAGGAATTTTTTTGAAATTACTACGTTCCCCAACAGTGGCATCCGAGCCAAGGTTTTATGTGTTGATGTTATATGCACGAGTAGAACACAAATGAGTTGTGGGCGATATAAGTCATACTGCTTACCAGCATGTCATACTTTGGTTCGGCGGTATTGTTGGACGAAGCGGCCCGGACCGACATTACGCGTACTCTTACGCGAGACCAGTTCTCCCGACGTGCTTTGCACAAAGGTGGCTAGCGGGTGACAGTTTCTCCAACTTTAGTTGAACGAGTGTGGCTACGCTCGGTCCTTGCGAAGGTTAAAACAGCACCAACTTGAGAAACTATCGTTGTGGTTTTGATGCGTAGGTGAGATTGGTTCTTACTTAAGCCCGTAGCAGCCACGTAAAACTTGCAACAACAAAGTAGAGGACGTGTAACTTGTTTTTGCAGGGCATGTTGTGATGTGATATGGTCAAGACATGATGCTAAATTTTATTATATGAGATGATCATGTTTTGTAACCAAGTTATCGGCAACTGGAAGGAGCCATATGGTTGTCGCTTTATTGTATGCAATGCAATTGCGCTGTAATGCTTTACTTTATTACTAAACGGTAGCGATAGTCGTGGAAGCATAAGATTGGCGAGACGATAACGATGCTACGATGGTGATCAAGGTGTCGCACCGGTGATGATGGTGATCACGACGGTGCTTCGAAGATGGAGATCACAAGCACAAGATGATGATGGCCATATCATATCACTTATATTGATTGCATGTGATGTTTATCTTTTATGCATCTTATCTTGCTTTGATTGACGGTAGCATTTTAAGATGATCTCTCACTAATTATCAAGAAGTGTTCTCCCTGAGTATGCACTGTTGCAAAGTTCTTCGTGCTGAGACACCACGTGATGATCGGGTGTGATAGGCTCTACGTTCAAATACAACGGGTGCAAAACCGTTGCACACGCAGAATACTCAGGTTATACTTGACGAGCCAAGCATATACAGATATGGCCTCGGAACACAGAGACCGAAAGGTTGAGCGTGAATCATATAGTAGATATGATCAACATAGCGATGTTCACCAATGAAACTACTCCATCTCACGTGATGATCGGACATGGTTTAGTTGATTTGGATCACGTAATCACTTAGAGGATTAGAGGGATGTCTATCTAAGTGGGAGTTCTTTAGTAATATGATTAATTGAACCTAAATTTATCATGAACTTAGTACCTGATAGTATCTTGCTTGTTTATGTTTGATTGTAGATAGATGGCCCATGTTGTTGTTCCGTTGAATTTTAATGCGTTCCTTGAGAAAGCAAAGTTGAAAGATGATGGTAGCAATTACACGGATTGAGTCCGTAACTTGAGGATTATCCTCATTGCTGCACAGAAGAATTACGTCCTGGAAGCACCGCTGGGTGCCAGGCCTGCTGCTGGAGCAACACCAGATGTTATGAACATCTGGCAGAGCAAAGCTGATTACTACTCGATAGTTCAGTGTGCCATGCTTTACGGCTTAGAATCGGGACTTCAACGACGTTTTGAACGTCATGGAGCATATGAGATGTTCCAGGAGTTGAAGTTAATATTTCAAGCAAATGCCCGAATTGAGAGATATGAAGTCTCCAATAAGTTCTATAGCTGCAAGATGGAGGAGAACAGTTCTGTCAGTGAGCATATACTCAAAATATCTGGGTATAATAATCACTTGATTCAATTGGGAGTTAATCTTCCAGATGATTGCGTCATTGACAGAATTCTCCAATCACTGCCACCAAGCTACAAGAGCTTCGTGATGAACTATAATATGCAAGGGATGAATAAGACTATTCCCGAGCTCTTCGCAATGCTGAAAGCTGCGGAGGTAGAAATCAAGAAGGAGCATCAAGTGCTGATGGTCAACAAGACCACTAGTTTCAAGAAAAAAGGGCAAAGGGAAGAAGAAGGGGAACTTCAAAAAGAACAGCAAGCAAGTTGCTACTCAAGAGAAGAAACCCAAACCTGGACCTAAGCCTGAAACTGAGTGCTTCTACTGCAAGCAGACTGGTCAATGGAAGCGAAACTGCCCCAAGTATTTGGCGGATAAGAAGGATGGCAAGGTGAACAAATGTATATGTGATATACATGTTATTGATGTGTACCTTACTAATGCTCGCAGTAGCACCTGGGTATTTGATACTGGTTCTGTTGCTAATATTTGCAACTCGAAACAGGGACTACGGATTAAGCAAAGATTGGCTAAGGACAAGGTGACGATGCGCGTGGGAAATGGTTCCAAAGTCGATGTGATCGCAGTCGGCATGCTACCTCTACATCTACCTTTGGGATTAGTATTAGACCTAAATAATTGTTATTTGGTGCCAACGTTAAGCATGAACATTATATCTGGATCTTGTTTGATGCGAGACGGTTATTCATTTAAATCAGAGAGTAATGGTTGTTCTATTTATATGAGTAATATCTTTTATGGTCATGCACCCTTAAAGAGTGGTCTATTCTTATTAAATCTCGATAGTAGTGACACACATATTCATAATGTTGAAGCCAAAAGATGCAGAGTTGATAATGATAGTGCAACTTATTTGTGGCACTGCCGTTTGGGTCATATCGGTGTAAAGCGCATGAAGAAACTCCATACTGATGGGCTTTTGGAACTACTTGATTATGAATCACTTGGTACTTGCGAAGCGTGCCTTATGGGTAAGATGACAAAAACACCGTTCTCCGGTACTATGGAGAGAGCAACAGATTTGTTAGAAATCATACATACAGATGTATGTGGTCCGATTAATGTTGAGGCTCGTGGAGGATATCGTTATTTTCTCACCTTCACAGATGACTTAAGCAGATATGGGTATATCTACTTAATGAAACATAAGTCCGAAACGTTTGAAAAGTTCAAAGAATTTCCGAGTGAAGTTGAAAATCATCGTAACAAGAAAATAAAATTCCTACGATCTGATCGTGGAGGAGAATATTTGAGTTACGAGTTTGGTGTACATTTGAAACAATGTGGAATAGTTTCGCAACTCACGCCACCCGGAACACCACATCGTAATGGTGTGTCCGAACGTCGTAATCGTACTTTACTAGATATGGTGCGATCTATGATGTCTCTTACTGATTTACCGCTATCATTTTGGGGATATGCTCTAGAGACGGCCGCATTCACGTTAAATAGGGCACCATCAAAATCCGTTGAGACGAAGCCTTATGAACTGTGGTTTGGCAAGAAACCAAAGTTGTCGTTTTTGAAATTTTGGGGCTGCGATGGTTATGTGAAAAAACTTCGACCTGATAAGCTCGAACCCAAATCGGAGAAATGTGTCTTCATAGGATATCCAAAGGAAACTATTGGATACACCTTCTATCACAGATCCGAAGGCAAGACTTTTGTTGCTAAATTCGGAAACTTTCTAGAGAAGGAGTTTCTCTCGAAAGAAGTGAGTGGGAGAAAAGTAGAACTTGACGAGGTAACTGTACCTGCTCCCTTATTGGAAAATAGTACATCACAAAAACCAGTTTCTGTGACAACTACACCAATTAGTGAGGAAGCTAATGATAATGATCATGAAACTTCAGAACAAGATACTACTGAACCTCGTAGATCAACCAGAGTAAGATCCGCGCCAGAGTGGTACGGTAATCCTGTTCTGGAAGTTATGCTACTAGATCATGATGAACCTACGAATTATGAAGAAGCGATGGTGAGCCCAGATTCCGCAAAATGGCTTGAAGCCATGAAATCTGAGATGGGATCCATGTATGAGAACAAAGTATGGACTTTGGTTGACTTGCCCAATGATCGGCAAGCGATTGAGAATAAATGGATCTTCAAGAAGAAAACTGACGCTGACGGTAATGTTACTGTCAACAAAGCTTGACTTGTTGCAAAAGGTTTTCGGCAAGTTCAAGGGATTGACTACGATGAGACCTTCTCACCCGTAGCGATGCTTAAGTCTGTCCGAATCATGTTAGCAATTGCCGCATTTTATGATTATGAAATTTGGCAAATGGATGTAAAAACTGCATTCCTGAATGGATTTCTGCAAGAAGAGTTGTATATGATGCAGCCAGAAGGTTTTGTCGATCCAAAGGGAGCTAACAAAGTGTGAAAGCTCCAGCGATCCATTTATGGACTGGTGCAAGCCTCTCGGAGTTGGAATAAACGCTTTGACAGTGTGATCAAAGCATTTGGTTTTATACAGACTTTTGGAGAAGCCTGTATTTACAAGAAAGTGAGTGGGAGCTCTGTAGCATTTCTGATATTATATGTAGATGACATATTACTAATCGGAAATGATATAGAATTTCTGAATAGCATAAAAGGATACTTGAATAAGAGTTTTTCAATGAAAGACCTCGGTGAAGCTTCCTACATATTGGGCATCAAGATCTATAGAGACAGATCGAGACGCTTAATTGGACTTTCACAAAGCACATACCTTGACAAAGTTTTGAAAAATTTCAAAATGGATCAAGCAAAGAAAGGATTCTTGCCTGTGTTACAAGGTGTGAAATTGAGTAAGACTCAAAGTCCGACCAATGCAGAAGATAGAGAGAAAATGAAAGATGTTCCCTATGCTTCAGCCATAGGCTCTATCATGTATGCAATGCTGTGTACCAGACCTGATGTGTGTCTTGCTATAAGTCTAGCAGGGAGGTACCAAAGTAATCCAGGAGTGGATCACTGGACAGCGGTCAAGAACATCCTGAAATACCTGAAAAGGACTAAGGATATGTTTCTCATATATGGAGGTGACAAAGAGCTCATCATAAATGGTTACGTTGATGCAAGCTTTGACACTGATCCGGACGATTCTAAATCGCAAACCGGATACGTGTTTACATTAAACGGTGGAGCTGTTAGTTGGTGCAGTTCTAAACAAAGCGTTGTGACGGGATCTACATGTGAAGCGGAGTACATAGCTGCTTCGGAAGCAGCAAACGAAGGAGTCTGGATGAAGGAGTTCATATCCGATCTAGGTGTCATACCTAGTGCATCGGGTCCAATGAAAATCTTTTGTGACAATACTAGTGCAATTGCCTTGGCAAAGGAATCCAGATTTCACAAGAGAACCAAGCACATCAAGAGACGCTTCAATTCCATCCGGGATCTAGTCCAGGTGGGAGACATAGAGATTTGCAAGATACATACGGATCTGAATGTAGCAGACCCGTTGACTAAGCCTCTTCCACGAGCAAAACATGATCAGCATCAAAGCTCCATGGGTGTTAGAATCATTACTGTGTAATCTAGATTATTGACTCTAGTGCAAGTGGGAGACTGAAGGAAATATGCCCTAGAGGCAATAATAATGTTATTATTTTATTTCCTTATATCATGATAAATGTTTATTATTCATGCTAGAATTGTATTATTCGGAAACATAATACTTGTGTGAATACATAGACAAACCAAACGTCACTAGTATGCCTCTACTTGACTAACTCGTTAATCGAAGATGGTTATGTTTCCTAACCATAGACATGTGTTGTCATTTGATTAATGGGATCACATCATTAGGAGAATGATGTGGTTGACATGACCCATTCCATTAGCTTAGCACCCGATCGTTTAGTATGTTGCTATTGCTTTCTTCATGACTTATACATGTTCCTATGACTATGAGATTATGCAACTCCCATTTACCGGAGGAACACTTTGTGTGCTACCAAACGTCACAACGTAACTGGGTGATTATAAAGGAGCTCTACAGGTGTCTCCAAAGGTGAATGTTTGGTTGGCGTATTTCGAGATTAGGATTTGTCACTCCGATTGTCGGAGAGGTATCTCTGGGCCCTCTAGGTAATGCACATCACATAAGCCTTGCAAGCATTACAACTAATGAGTTAGTTGCAAGATGATGTATTACAAAATGAGTAAAGAGACTTGCCGGTAACGAGATTGAACTAGGTATTGAGATACCGACGATCGAATCTCGAGCAAGTAACATACCGATGACAAAGGGAACAACGTATGTTGTTATGCGGTCTGACCGATAAAGATCTTCGTAGAATATGTAGGAGCCAATATGAGCATCTAGGTTCCGCTATTGGTTATTGACCGGAGACGTGTCTCGGTCATGTCTACATTGTTCTCGAACCCGTAGGGTCCGCATGCTTAAGGTTTCGATGACAATTATATTATGAGTTTATGAGTTTTGATGTACCGAAGTTAGTTCAGAGTCCTGGATGTGATCACAGACATGACGAGGAGTCTCGAAATGGTCGAGACATAAATATTGATATATTGGACGGCTATATTCGGACACGGAAGTGTTCCGGGTGATTTCGGAGAAAACCGGAGAGCCGGAGGGTTACCGGAACCCCCCCGGGAGAAGTAATGGGCCATATGGGCCTTAGTGGAGAGAGAGAGGGGCAGCCAAAGGTGGGCCGCGCGCCTCCTCCCCCCTGGTCCGAATTGTACTAGGAGGGGGGGGGGGGGGGCGGCGTCCCCCTTTCCTTCTCTCTCCCCACTTCTTTCCCCCTCCTAGTAGGAGTCCTACTCCTACTAGGAGGAGGACTCCTCCTTGGCACGCCATATGGGCCGGCCGGCCTCCTCCCCTTGCTCCTTTATATACGGGGGCAGGGGGCACCCCTAGACACACAAGTTGATCCAGATGATCATATTCTTAGCCGTGTGCGGTGCCCCCTTCCACCATAATCCTCGATAATATTGTAGCGGTGCTTAGGCGAAGCCCTGCGATGGTAGTACATCAAGATCGTCACCACGCCATCGTGCTGACGGAACTCTTCCCCGACACTTTGCTGGATCAGAGTCTGGGGATCGTCATCGAGCTGAACGTGTGCTAGAACTCGGAGGTGCCGTAGTTTCCATGCTTGATCAGTCGGGCCGTGAAGACGTACGACTACATCAACCGCGTTGTCATAACGCTTCCGCTGTCAGTCTACAAGGGTATGTAGATCACACTCTACGTTCCCCAACAAAACCGACAATCGAATCTCGGGCAAGTAACATACCGATGACAAAGGAAACAACGTATGTTGTTATGCGGTTTGACGGATAAAGATCTCCGTAGAATATGTAGGAGCCAATATGAACATCTAGGTTCCGCTATTGGTTATTGACCGGAGACGTGTCTCCATCATGTCCACATAGTTCTCGAACCCGTAGGGTCCGCACGCTTAACGTTCGGTGACGATCGGTATTATGAGTTTATGTGATTTGATGTACTGAAGGTAGTTCGGAGTCTCGAATGAGATCGGGGACATGACGAGGAGTCTCAAAATGGTCGAGACGTAAAGATCGATATATTGGACGACTATATTCGAACATCGGAAATGTCCCGAGTGATTCGGGTATTTTTCGGAGTACCTGGGAGTTACGGGAATACGGGGAAGAAGTATTGGGCCTCATAGGCCAAGTGGTGGAAGAGAGGAGGCTGGGCGCGCGACCCCTGATACGTCTCCAACGTATCTATAATTTTTGATTGCTCCATGCTATACTATCTACTGTTTTGGACATTATTGGGCTTTATTATACACTTATATATTATTTTTGGGACTAACCTGCTAACCGGAGGCCCAGCCCAGAATTCCTGTTTTTTTTGCCTATTTTATGGTTTTGAAGAAAAGGAATATCAAACGGAATGAAACCTTCGGGAATGTGATTTTCTCACCGAACATGATGCAGGAGACTTGGACCCTACGTCAAGCAACCAACAGGGAGGCCA
>NC_041392.1:182948125-183067932 GCF_002162155.2 Triticum dicoccoides | reverse complement strand
CGCGCCCTCCACCCTCATGGGCCCCCTGTTGCTCCACCGACGTACTTCTTCCTCCTATATATACCTACGTACCCCCAAACGATCAGATATGGAGCCAAACCCTAATTCCACCGCCGTAACTTTCTGTATCCACGAGATCCCATCTTGGGGCCTGTTCCGGAGCTCCCCCGGAGGAGGCATCGATCACAGAGGGCTTCTACATCAACACCATAGCCTCTCCGATGAAGTGTGAGTAGTTTACCTCAGACCTACGGGTCCATAGTTATTAGCTAGATGGCTTCTTCTCTCTTTTTGGATCTCAATACAAAGTTCTCTCCCTCTCTTGTAGAGATCTATTCGATGTAATCTTGTTTTGCGGTGTGTTTGTTGAGACCGATGAATTGTGGGTTTATGATCAAGTTTATCTATGAACAATATTTGAATCTTCTCTGAATTCTTTTATGTATGATTGGTTATCTTTACAAGTCTCTTCGAATTATCAGCTTGGTTTGGCCTACTAGATTGATCTTTCTTGCAATGGGAGAAATGCTTAGCTATGGGTTCAATCTTGCGGTGTCCTTTCCCAGTGACAGTAGGGGCAGCAAGGCACGTATTGTATTGTTGTCATCGAGGATAACAAGATGTTTTTTATCATATTGCATGAATTTATCCCTCTACATCATGTCATCTTGCTTAAAGCGTTACTCTGTTCTCTTGAGCTTAATACTCTAGATGCATGCTGGATAGCGGTCGATGTGTGGAGTAATAGTAGTAGATGCAGGCAGGAGTCGGTCTACTTGTCTTGGACGTGATGCCTATATACATGATCATACCTAGATATTCTCATAACTATGCTCAATTCTGTCAATTGCTCAACAGTAATTTGTTCACCCACCGTAAAATACTTATGCTCTTGAGAGAAGCCACTAGTGAAACCTATGGCCCCCGGGTCTATCTTTATCATATTAATCTTCCAATACTTAGTTATTTTCATTGCTTTTATTTTACTTTGCATCTTTATCATAAAAATACCACAAATATTATCTTATCATATCTATCAGATCTCACTCTCGTAAGTGACCGTATAGGGATTGACAACCCCTTATCGCGTTGGTTGCGAGGATTTATTTGTTTTGTGTAGGTGCGAGGGACTCGCGTGTAGCCTCCTACTGGATTGATACCTTGGTTCTCAAAAACTGAGGGAAATACTTACGCTACTTTGCTGCACCACCCTTTCCTCTTCAAGGGAAAACCAACGCAAGTGCTCAAGAGGTAGCAAGAAGGATTTCTGGCGCCGTTGCAGGGGAGGTCTACGCAAATGTCAAACATACCAAGTACCCATCACAAACCCTTATCTCCCGCATTACATTATTTGCCATTTGCCTCTTGATGACCCACAAGTATAGGGGATCTATCGTAGTCCTTTCGATAAGTAAGAGTGTCGAACCCAACGAGGAGCAGAAGGAAATGATAAGTGGTTTTCAGCAAGGTATTCTCTGCAAGTACTGAAATAAGTGGTAACAGATAGTTTTGTGAAAAGATAAATTGTAACGAGCAACAAGTAACAAAAGTAAATAAAGTGCAGCAAGGTGGCCCAATCCTTTTTGTAGCAAAGGACAAGCCGGAACAAACTCTTATAATAGGAAAAGTGCTCCCAAGGACACATGGGAATATCGTCAAGCTAGTTTTCATCACGTTCATATGTTTCACGTTCGATACTTTGATAATTTGATATGTGGGTGGACCGGTGCTTGGGTGCTGTTCTTACTTGAACAAGCGTCCCACTTATGATTAACCCCTATTGCAAGCATATGCAACTACAACAAAAGTATTAAGGTAAACCTAACCATAGCATGAAACATATGGATCCAAATCAGCCATTACGAAGCAACACATAAACTAGGGTTTAAGCTTCTGTCACTCTAGCAACCCATCATCTACTTATTACTTCCCAATGCCTTCCTCTAGGTCCAAATAATGGTGAAGTGTTATGTAGTCGATGTTCACATAACACCACTAGAGGCTAGACAACATACATCTTATCAAAATATCAAACGAATACCAAATTCACATGACTACTAATAGCGAGACTTCTCCCTTGTCCTCAGGAACAAACGTAATTACTCACAAAGCATATTCATGTTCATAATCAGAGGGGTAATAATATGCATATAGGATCTGAACATATGATCTTCCACCAAATAAATCAACTAGCATCAACTACAAGGAGTAATCAACACTACTAGCACCAATCCCGGACTTTGATACAAGAATTGGATACAAGAGATGAACTAGGGTTTGGAGATGAGATGGTGCTGGTGAAGATGTTGATGGAGATTGCCCTCTCCCGATGAGAGGAGCGTTGGTGATGACGATGGTGATGATTTCCCCCTCCCGGAGGGAAGTATCCCCGGCAGAACAGCTCTGCCGGAGGTCTAGATTGGTTCCGCCAAGGTTCCGCCTCGTGGCGGCGGAGTCTCGTCCCGAAAAGTTCCTTCTTATTTTTTTCTCATCGAAAGACTTCATATAGGAGAAGATGGACGTCGGAGAGCCACCAAGGGGCCCACGAGGTAGGGGGGCGCGCCCCCCACCCTCGTGAGCAGGGTGTGGCCCCCCTGGCCTTCATCTTTGGCGAGGATTTTTCTTTATTTATTTTAAGATGTTCCATGGAGTTTCAGGACTTTTGGAGTTGCGCAGAATAGGTCTCTAATATTTGCTCCTTTTCCAGCCCAGAATTCCAGCTGCCGGCATTCTCCCTCCTTATGTAAACCTTGTAAAATAAGAGAGAATAGCCATAAGTATTGTGACATAAAGTGAAATAACAGTCCATAATGCAATAAATATCGATATAAAAGCATGATGCAAAATGGACGTATCAACTCCCCCAAGCTTAGACCTCGCTTGTCCTCAAGCGAAAATTCGATAAAAATAAATATGTCCTCATGTTTAGAGGTAGAGGCGTCGATAAAAATAAAATACGGACATGAAGGCATCATGATTATTCTCATAACAGCAACATATATAGATTTTGTCATATGATTACTTATGTTCAAGTGATGATCTATTCACAATGCAAAAGTATAAACCATAAACCTTATTGGGCTCCGACAAACTATAATCTCAGTCATTGAAGCAATTGCAATTTATCATAACATCGGAAAGAGTCTATGTCAGAGCTAAAAAGCAAGTCCACATACTCAACTATCATTTAGTCCTCCATAATTGCTAGCACTCATGCAATACTTGTGGTTACGGAGTTTTAATCGGACATAGAGAAAGATAGGGGCTTATAGTTTTGCCCCACAACCTTTTACCTCAAGGGTAATGTCAACAATAATGGTTCATGCTCCCCTACATCCAATTAGATATATATATCATGTTCTTTCCAACATGCTGAGCTTGCCAAATGATAAAATGAAAAAGAAAAGGTGAAGACCACTGTCGGTGTCAAAACCGACGGATCTCGGGTAGGGGGTCCCGAACTATGCGTCTAAGGCGGATGGTAACAGGAGGCAGGGAACACGATATTTTACCCAGGTTCGGGCCCTCTTGATGGAGGTAAAACCCTACGTCCTGCTTGATTTATTCTTGATGATTTGGGTATTACAAGAGTTGATCTACCCGAGATCGGAGAGGCTAAACCCTAGAAGCTAGCCTATGGTATGATTGTTGTATGTCATCTATCGACTAGCCTGACCTCGGTTTATATAATGCACCAGAGGGCTAGGATAACAAGAGTCCTAGCCGAATACGCCGGTGGGGAGGAGTCCTTGTCTTGATCACCAAGTCTTGTGGAATCTTCCATGTATGCTGCAGCTGTCTGAACTGGCCCATGATTATACGGCCATGGGGGTCCTCGGCCCAATCTAACAGATCGGGAGACGACGTGGTGAGTACCCCCTAGTCCAGGACACCGTCAGTAGCCCCTGTACCGGTCTTCAAGTTAGGGACGCTCCTCGATTCTTCCGTATTATTCTTCATCTTTGGTTGTCGGTCTTGAAAACTGGTTCAACAAATCTTCTCATCTTCGATCTTGAGGATCGCCGAAATGCATTCGACAAGTTTATACGTCGGGTATCCGAGGAGCCCCTTTAAGTTTTCGGCCTTTATCAATGCCTTGTTATTTTTATGCCACACCTCGGGTTTTGAAATTGTTCCCGGGAGGCAGTGTCCTCTTGCGTCCGAGCTCCAATGCTGGACTGCGTTCGAGGTATCTTTTGCAGCTGAGCACCAATGCCGGACTGCTTCCGAGCTCCAACATCGAAATGTATCCGAGCTCCAACGCCGGACTGTGTCCAAGCTCCAACGCCAAAATGTATCCGAGCTCCAACGCCGGACCGTGTCCAAGCTCCAACGCCGGACTGTGTCCAAGCTCCAACACCGGACTATATCCAAGATGTCATAGATAATCTTGGTACAAAAAAGTTGAAGGAGTTTAGCCGAGCTTAATGCCGGAAATGCCCTCTATGGAGCCAGCCACTAGCGCCCGAACTTTATGCCGAGTGCTTCCGAGGTGGTGCACCACCACGACTGTGGGCCGATCTTTTGTCAATATTTTTTATTGGTGCAATTTATTCTCTGCCGAGATATACAACCAGTAGCCCTCAAGGTGTGTATCGGTCTAAAACCCGAGATGCACCTGAAGGATGACGTAAGACCGCTGATCCCAGTAGCCGCTGAGACTCATGTTGATTTGCAAAATCGGCCTGAGGATCAAGTCCTAGCTCGGCAGAATACTTCGGGACACAAAAAGCGGCATGCTCAGTCCTCGAGACTCAGGTTGGGTGCGGCCGACCAACCTGAGGATCAAAATCTCCTCGGAAACTATATTGCACATAAAATTTTCTCCATTGGACAGGCAATGCAGTAGCCACCGAGACACTGGTCGGGTGGCAACACCAGATCAGGGGATCGATGTGCCCCTTTAATATTTGTAAATAATAAGCTTGAATCCCAGTAGCCCCCGAGCCTTAATGCGGGCACGGGTTACCGAATTAAGGATCGATATCCATAGTAAAATCACAAATTATGTGTAATGACTCTATGTATCCAAGTACTTTACGTCATTAATGCTCGGATCCACATTGTACAAAACTTTGTTGACCGAACATCGGCTTCCACCTCCTCGGCCAATAGTCGAGGAGTGTTTGTCCTACTTTATAAAGCCTTTATGAGGGCAAAGATTTACGACAAACAAGGCAATCTGGCCATACGGTTTTATAAACAAAGGTGCGCAGAGAGATATGTTATATCACTGTTTAACATAATAAATGTCTTCCAAAGAAAATAATCCCGCTATCGGTTCCTTTCTTTGGGTTGTCGTGCTGAGCATGATCATGAAACCTCAGCTCTAATGTAAGAGCAAAATATTGAGGATTTAGTTTGGGAGGCCAGTTACTAGCCCCCGGTAGTGTTCGGCGACAATCGAGGTCAAGCCGTAAACACTTCGGCCAATCTTATGAATGGCCAGTCATTTAACACCGTCATCGGATTGCTGACAGGTTTACGCTTATTGTGACAGTCAGTTTTCGGCTTTCTCCACTGAGGTGCTTAACCATGTGAGCTGGAAGCACAATCATAGTGGTTCTCCCTTTGCACACCTAGCCGAACAAAGCGGAACGTAGGAGGCAAGCGCAGGAGCCGGGCAACCCAACTATTGACCGAAGACACAATTCGAAACCAATGCATATATAGTGAGATCCGAGAATGTTTTTGCCAAATCTATAAAGGTGTCCGGCATTGCACTGTGAGACTTGTGCTGGAAACACACAAATAGTTTAAAAGTGCCATAAGCTTGGAAAACCAAAAAACGTCAGTAAAAACTTGATGTCCGAACAAGATCAAGTGTTCGTGCCAATCTGAAAATTGGTCTTTAGAAAAAAAAGGTGCTTCTGTCATGCTTTAACATGACACATCCTATCTCAAGACTTCAAGCAGGTCAGACTACGGCTTCAACCTCCTATCCCGAAGGCGGTGTACTTCTCATTAGGCCAGTTTAGCAAACTAAACTCTAGCGGATTTGAGAGAGAAATTAGGCTCCCCGGCTAGTGACCACACACTCGTGTCGAAAAGAGGAGTGATAAATAATAATAGTAAGAAAAACTTTGCAACGACTAAGAAGAAGAACACTTATTATAAAGGGGCTCATATAAATTTAAGAGCCCCCAAGTGACTTGGGTAAAAGAATTTTATGTATAATGATTGTATGTACCGAAATACTAATATCATATCTTTGTTCACCCGAACTTTAAACGCATCTTAACCGACCGTCGGCTTCTCCCTCTTCGGTCAAGGACCGAAAAGTGTTATGTACTCCACCTGTCGAGAATATCGACAGTGTTTCCGATAACCAGGCAACCGGGCCATAAGGCTGTAATAGACAAAGAGCGCTCAGGGAACTTATGCTATATTACAGATGAAGTGCAAGAAGCATCTTCGAAGAAAATAGTACCCCCACCGAAACCTTTCTTCGGTGCTCATTATTACTATGGGACTTGTGCAATAGATTTTTTGCACTCATGAGTTCCGTTGTGTGCCGACCATGATTGAAAACAATAAGAGCGCTAGCTTTTGGCTTCACCCAGTCTGAGGTCAGAGCTCGGAGGACCCGATCGTGACAATCGCATAGGTGCTCCCTTTACTCCCTAGCCGAACAATCGGGAACGTAGGGGTAAGCACAAGAGCCAGGCAACCCAGCTTGCAAATCGCTTAAGTCAATATGGTGCATATTGTGGCGTAATACACGAACAAGGAATGAAGCCGTACAAGTATAATCATATGCAAGAGGAAAAGCTTCATAAAGGAAGCCCCCAAGTAAACGGGGTATTTGAATATGTGTGTCACAAACAAAGTTTGGACAAGGAAATTTTTTACAAGCAACCTTTTTCCAAAAAAGTATAATGCTTGGTCGAACTGAACATAAGTTAAAAATTAAAACTTTGAGCATGAAAGCGACTTAGCTGGTTAATGTGTTCGGCATTGATGACACGGTCCAATCTTGATGCGGGACAAGGTTCCATCCCCCAAGCCGGTCCCGAGGTGGCGGAGAGGAGACCTCGACACGCCGAAGTGGTGACATAGCACGGTCAATGCAGACCGGCAGAGTGATGACGAAGTCCCCGGATCATTTTCCTGTGCACAAAAAATAGTGCAAACCAGAAATAATAGTAATAATAATAATTAAAAAAATTGTTGCATAATAAATAATTTATGCAAAGTGAGTAATAAAAGAAATATGGCCTGGCGCCGAAGTCAATGTCGATGCAGGGCGTCGGCGTGATGCGGTAAAGGCGTGGCAAAGCCTGAATTCGCAGGTCGGTCCAAGTTCCGGATGCGGCGTTCGCCGGACTATGTACGGAAACTGACGGAACCACCACGCGACCATCATTATTGCGGCCATCATTTGATGGACCTGTGTACAGATGATGGACAAAACAGAGTAATAATTCCTTGAGAAAAATAAACCCAAACAAGCAAAAAAATACTAGGATTAATAGCACCTGGTTTATTTGTTGTAGCAATCCGAAGAAAGATGATTCCCAAAATTGGGACTCGATCCACACACCCATTGCCTGATGGGCGATAAAGTGACGGTAGGTCGATGCTGGCAAAGGTTGGCTTGCCGAGGCAAAGCCCTCGGTCTAGCTAATGTGACGGAGCTGGTCGACTAGTGACGCTGAAGTATCCGGAGTAGGTTGATGAAGAAATGGCGAAGCCCCCGGTCCAGTCGAGATGTCGAAGCCTCGATGTTAGCCGATGAGTCGAAGTAGGTCGGCATGATGGACACCAGCTTGAAGAAGCAATAGTGCGGCCCTGCCGATGCAGGTCGTGACGTGGTCGATGCCGGCTTGATGAAGTGACCGTGTGGCGATGCCGGTATGCCCGCTCCGTGTAATCCGTGGGGCAGCGATGTTGGTGATAATTTATCCTTCGCGATGCCGGACTCTTGTTCGGCTTGCCGAGATGATGACTCGAAGAAGTTGAGCTCGGCTCAACAAAGTGACGACGTGTCTAGCGCAGGTCGGCAGCCTTGGAGCAATATCGCCGGACTGGTTTGACACCAGTATGATGATGAAGGCGACCTCAGGGGAGGCTTAAAAATTTACGGGCACGTGTTTAAAAACAACGCACAATACCCTAAAAGAGAATTCCTCTAAAGAGGTTGCCCAATGTCACGTTCATAAAGAAACATGAATTCGGGTCAGATCCGTATTCGCGCAGAAAACAGATCAGAAAATTGATCCACTCGTCGGAAGGTTCCCGGAGTTTGAACCGTCGGATCGAGCTAAAAGTTGGAGGGGTGGTAGATATGGAAATTCTGAAGTAGATGAACGGTTGGATCTTCCAAAGGACCTCCGAGCTAGGCTCTGGAACCACGCCCTAAACTCGTCCAGATTCCCGTCCAGATTTGACATGGCTCCGGTATATCGTAGATTGTCGGAGATTCCTCCATCGGAACTCGACGAAATTTTGCATGGCAGTTGTAGACTCAATTGCGCACAATTCCACCAAAGGGATCATCAAAGGATGCTCTAAGAGGTGGTGGCAGCAGATACAAGTTTGCTGTTTGGAAAAATAGCACGGTCGCCCGAGGGCAATGTTGACGTTGAGCCCCCAAGCTCCATGGATGATTCCTCCATGATCTTGATAGAGATCGGAGTTGATGTTGATGAAGATCCTCGTTCGAACATGACGATCGGAGATGGAGCACAGTCCTCGGTCGAGCCAAGGTGACCAGTCGAGCCGGCAACGAAGATGCCGGCATCGCAGTTGACCTGCAGATGAGCCATCGATCCTTTTCCCGATCACACAACGGAACTCTCAATGAAAGCACCAATGTCGGTGTCAAAACCGGCGGATCTCGGGTAGGGGGTCCCGAACTGTGCGTCTAAGGCGGATGGTAACAGGAGGCAGGGAACACGATGTTTTACCCAGGTTCGGGCCCTCTTGATGGAGGTAAAACCCTACGTCCCGCTTGATTTATTTTTGATGATTTGGGTATTACAAGAGTTGATCTACCACGAGATTGGAGAGGTTAAACCCTAGAAGCTAGCCTATGGTATGATTGTTGTATATCATCTATCGACTAGCCTGACCTCGGTTTATATAATGCACCAGAGGCCTAGGATAACAAGAGTCCTAGCTGAATACGCCGGTGGGGAGGAGTCCTTGTCTTGATCACCAAGTCTTGTGAAATCTTCCATGTATGCGGCAGCTGTCCGAACTGGCCCATGAGTATACGGCCATGGGGGTCCTCGACCCAATCTAACAGATCGGGAGACGATGTGGTGAGTACCCCCTAGTCCAGGACACCGACAATCACCATGACTCTTGCATAAGGTAGAAGATAATAATAAAAGATAGGCCCTTCGCAGAGGGAAGCAGAGGTTGCCATGCGCTTTTATGGTTGGATGCACAAAATCTCAATGCGAAAGAACGTGACTTTATATTGCCCCTTGTGATATGAACCTTTATTATGCAGTCCGTCGCTTTTATTACTTCCACATCACAAGATCGTATAAAGCTTATTTCTCCCACACCAATCAATAATACATATTTAGAGCAATTTTTATTGCTTTGCATCGATGACAACTTACTTGAAGGATCTTACTCAATCCATAGGTAGATATGGTGGACTCTCATGGCAAAACTGGTTTAAGGGTATTTGGAAGCACAAGTAGTATTTCTACTTGGTGCTGAGAATTTGGCTAGCATGAGGGGGAAAGGCAAGCTCAACAAGTTAGAGGATCCATGACAACATACTTTATCTCAGATATAAGAAAGACATAACTCATTACGTTGTCTTCCTTGTCCAACATCAACCCTTTAGCATGTCATATTTTAATGAGTGCTCCCAATCATAAAAGATGTCAATGATAATATATCTATATGTGAAAACCTCTCTTTCCTTATTACTTCCTATTAATTGCAACAATGACCAAAGCTATGTCTGCCAACTCCCAACAACTTTTAATCATCATACTCTTTCTATGTGAAGTCATTACTCTCAATAAGATCAATATGAACTTTTTGTTTCTTTTTATTATTTTCTTCTTTCTTTTATTCACCCAAGATCATGGCAAAATAATCAAGCCCTTGACTCAACACTAATCTTTATTATATATAGCTCACAAACTCGATTACAAAGAGAGATCATAAAGCAAACTCAAAACTAGATCATGCCATAAACTTTATTCTACTAGATCAAGATACTACTAATAGGATCGAACTAAGAAAAAACGGTAAAGATAGGAGTTGTGATTGTGATACGATACCGGGGCACCTCCCCCAAGCTTGGCAGTTGCCAAGGGGAGTGCCCATACTCATGCGATTATATCTCCTTTGTCGGTGAAGAAGGTGGAGGTGTTGTAGATGATACGGGCCTTGCGTCCATCTTCCAAGGCATAGGTTCTCCATCATAGAAAGATGATCGAGTCTCCGGGATCCTCAAATCTGCAGCCAAACTCATCCTTTTGAATCTATATTCATACTCACAGTTTTGGTTTTGTAGGTCATAGATTTGGGCTTGGAGGTGCTCGATCTTCTCATGAAGCTTGAAGATAGTCTCCCCGATGTTGTCAGCATCCAACTTGTGGTTGCTAGTGAACTCCGCGATCATCATGTGGTTAGAGTTGAGTCCATGTTCCACCATCCCTTGGCACTTGAAAACTTGTTGCTCCACTGCTTCGAGCCTCGTCTCCATGCTTCCGGTCCCCTTTGGTCCCTCTTCATCGCAGATGTGCAGCAACCCATCACGCAACTCAATGGTTTGAGGGTGTCGCAGCACCTCCGCGAGGTAAGGATTGATGATCTTCTCGAAGAACTTGTCCTTGGAGGCGCCTGGGGCCGTCATGATAACCTAGATCTGTTAGAAAAACATCTCGAAACAAGAACAGAGGAGATTTGCGTGATACGGGAGTCAAAACCTTCGGGAGGTTATATAATGAATTTTTACCGACCAAAATATGTAACGTGCAAGAAAACGGAGTCCGGAAGGCACACGAGGTGCTCACGAGGTAGGGGGGCGCGCCCAGAGGGGTAGGGCGCGCCCACCATCCTCGTGGGGCCCTCGTGTCCTTCCCGGACTGCTACTTATTTTTCTATTTTTCTAAATATTCCAAAACGGAGAAATATTTCCTTAAAAATTGTTTTGGAGTCGGTTTACTTACCGTACCACATACCTATTCCTTTTCAGAGTCTGAAATGGTCTGGAAGGTGTCTCTTATGTATTCCTCCGGGGTTATGGTTTCAATAATATTGGTTTCAACATTTATGGGATTACCTGAGATATAATGTTTGATTCTTTGACCGTTTACCACCTTCGGATTTGTGCCCTTGAAGTTGTTGATTTTTATGGCACCGGAACGATAGACCTCTTCGGTAACATAGGGGCCTTCCCATTTAGAGAGAAGTTTGCCTGCAAAAAATCTTAAACGAGAGTTGTATAGCAATACATAATCACCTACATTAAACTCACGCTTTTGTATCCTTTTGTCATGCCATCTTTTAACTTTTTCTTTAAACAACTTGGCATTTTCATAAGCTTGGGTTCTCCATTCATCAAGTGAGCTAATATCAAATAACCTCTTCTCACCGGCAAGTTTAAAATCATAGTTGAGCTCTTTAATAGCCCAATATGCCTTATGTTCTAGTTCGAGAGGTAAGTGACATGCTTTTCCATAAACCATTTTATACGGAGACATACCCATAGGATTTTTATATGCAGTTCTATAAGCCCATAATGCATCATCAAGTTTCTTAGACCAATTCTTTCTAGAACTATTAACAGTCTTTTGTAAAATTAATTTGAGCTCTCTATTGCTCAACTCTACTTGACCACTAGACTGTGGGTGATAAGGAGATGCAATTCTATGATTAACATCATACTTAGCAAGCATTTTACGTAAAGCACCATGAATAAAGTGTGAACCACCATCAATCATTAAATATCTAGGGACTCCAAACCTCGGAAAAATAACTTCTTTAAGCATTCTAATAGAAGTGTTATGATCAGCACTACTAGTTGGAATAGCTTCTACCCACTTAGTAACGTAATCAACAGCAACTAAAATATGTGTGTATCCATTAGAGGCAGGAAAAGGTCCCATATAATCAAAGCCCCAAACATCAAACGGTTCAATAACAAGAGAATAATTCATAGGCATTTCTTGACGTCTACTAATATTACCAATTCTTTGACATTCATCACAAGACAAGACAAACTTACGGGCATCCTTGAAGAGAGTAGGCCAATAAAAACCAGATTGCAATACCTTATGTGCAGTTCTATCTCTAGCGTGGTGTCCTCCATAAGCCTCGGAATGACACTTGCATAGGATCTGTTCCTGTTAATGCTCAGGTACACAACGTCTAATAACACCATCTACTCCTTCTTTATAAAGATGTGGGTCATCCCAAAAGTAATGTCTCAAGTCATAGAAAAACTTTTTATTTTGCTGGTATGTGAAGCTAGGTGGTATAAACTTAGCAACAATATAATTAGCATAATCAGCATACCATGGAGTACTACGAGAAGTAATTATAACATTTAATTGTTCATCAGGAAAGCTATCATTAATAGGTAGTGGGTCATCAAGAACATTCTCTAACCTAGACAAGTTGTCTGCAACGGGGTTCTCAGCTCCCTTTCTATCAACAATATGCAAATCAAATTCCTGTAGCAAGAGAACCCATCTAATAAGTCTAGGTTTAGCATCTTTCTTTTCCATAAGGTATTTAATAGCAGCATGATCAGTGTGAATAGTTACTTTAGAATCAACAATATAAGGTCTGAACTTATCACAAGCAAATACAACTGCTAAAAGCTCTTTTTCAGTAGTAGCATAATTTCTTTGAGCATTGTCTAGAGTCTTACTAGCATAATGAATAACATTTAATTTCTTATCAACTCTTTGCCCTAGAACAACACCTACAACATAATCACTAGCATCACACATAATTTCAAAGGGTAAATTCCAATCAGGTGGCTGAACAACAGGTGCAGAGACTAATGCTTTCTTAAGTATTTCAAATGCTTCTACACACTCATCATCAAAGAAAAATGGTATATCTTTTTGCAATAAATTAGTCAAAGGCCGAGAAATTTTTGAGAAGTCCTTAATGAACCTCCTGTAAAATCCGGCGTGACCAAGGAAACTTCTTATACCTTTGATGTCCTCTTGGGACATGACATCTTTTCAATAGCATCGACCTTGGCTTTATCAACTTCAATACCTCTTTCAGAAACTTTATGCCCCAAGACAATACCTTCATTAACCATAAAGTGGCACTTTTCCCAATTCAAGACAAGATTAGTTTCTTCACATCTCTGCAAAACTCGATCAAGATTGCTCAAGCAATCATCAAAAGAGGAACCATAGACGGAAAAATCATCCATGAAAACCTCACAAATCTTTTCACAAAAGTTAGAGAATATAGCCATCATGCATCTTTGAAAGGTAGCAGGTGCATTACATAAACCAAAAGGCATACGTCTATAAGCAAAAGTACCAAAAGGGCATGTAAAAGTAGTCTTTGATTGATCTCTAGCCGACACAGGTATTTGAGAGAAACCAGAATAACCATCTAGAAAGCAATAGTGTGTATGTTTGCATAATCTTTCTAGCATTTGATCAATAAAAGGTAAGGGGTAATGATCTTTCTTAGTAGCTTTATTTAATTTGCAGAAATCAATTATCATCCTATAACCTGTGATAATTCTTTGTGGAATCAATTCATCTTTATCATTAGGAACACCAGTAATACCTCCCTTCTTAGGGACACCAGTAATAAATTATACCTGCCTTCAGAAGCTTGAGTATTTCTTTTCTTACCACTTCTTTCATTTTAGGATTCAGACGTCGTTGAGAATCACGAACTGGTTTGGCATCTGCTTTCAAATTTTTTTATGTTGACATAGAGTGGGACTAATGCCCTTAAGATCATGAAGAGTATATCCAATAGCAGCACGATGCTTCTTCAGAGTTTTCAATAGTCTTTCTTCTTCATGCTCTGAAAGGTTAGCACTAATAATAACAGGATATATCTTCTTTTCATCAAGATAAGCATATTTAAGATTATCAGGCAACGGTTTAAGCTCAAACACGGGATCACCCTTGGGTGGAGGAGGATCCCCTAAAATTTCAACATGCAAGTTGTGTTGCAGAATAGGTTCCTGTTTAGAGAATACTTCATCTATTTTCCTTCTTTTATTCATGAACATATCATTTTCATGGTCTAGCAAATAGTGTTCTAAAGGATCACTAGGAGGTACGGCAATAGAAGCAAGACCAATAATCTCATCCTTACTAGGTAATTCTTCCTCACGATGTTATCTACTAAATTTAGAGAAATTAAACTCATGAACCATATCATCCAAGCCAATAGTAACAACATTCTTTTCGCAATCTATCCTAGCATTAACAGTGTTCAAGAAGGGTCTACCAAATATAATGGGACAAAAGCTATCTTGCGGAGAAGTAAGAACAAGAAAATCAGCAGGATATTTAGTTTTCCCACACAAGACTTCAACATCTCTAACAATCCCAATTGGTGAAATAGTATCTCTATTGGCAAGTTTAATTGTGACATCAATACCTTCTAACTCAGCAGGTGCAATTTCATTCTTAATTTCTTCGTATAAAGTATGCGGTATAACACTAGAACTCGCACCCATATCGCATAAGCCATGATAACAATGATCTCCTATTTTAACAGAAATAACAGGCACGCCTACCACAGGTCTATGTTTATCTTTAGCACAAGGTTTAGCAATTCTAGCGGTTTCACCTTCGAACTGAATAACATGCCCATCAATATTATCAGACAAGAGATCTTTAACAATAGCAATATTAGGTTCTACTTTAACTTGCTCATGGGGTGTATAAGTTCTAATATTGCTTTCACGAACAACAGTTGAAGCTTTAGCATGATCCTTTATTCTAACAGGGAAAGGTGGTTTCTCAACATAAGAAGTAGGAACAATAGGATCATTATAAGTGACAGTCTTTTCTTCAACTTTAATAGGTGCAGCTACCTTTACTTCTATGGGAGGATGATATTTAAACCACTTCTTCTTAGGGAGATCAACATAAGTAGCAAAAGATTCACAGAAAGAAGCCACTATCTCAGAGTCAAGTCCATATTTAGTGCTAAACTTACAGAAAATATCGGTATCCATAAAAGATTTAACACAATCAAACTTAGGTGTCATACCTGACTCCTTACCTTCGTCGAGGTCCCAATCTTCAGAGTTGCGTTTAATTCTATCCAATAAATTCCATCTGAATTCAATAGTCTTCATCATAAAAGAGCCAGTACAAGAAGTATCGAGCATGGTTTGATTATTATGAGAAAGCCGAGCATAAAAACTTTGCATAATTATTTCTCTCGAGAGCTCATGATTGGGTCATGAATATAACATTGATTTAAGCCTCCCCAAGCTTGAGCGATGCTTTCTCCTTCGTGAGGCCAGAAATTATATATATATGTAATTGCGATCACGACGAACAAGATGCATAGGGTAATACTTTTGATGAAATTCCAATTTCAATCTTTTATAGTTCCATGATCTCATATCATCACATAGCCTATACCATATCAATGCGTCTCCCTTCAAAGATAAAGGGAAGACCTTCTTCTTAGCAACACCATCGGGTATACCTGCAAGCTTAAATAATCCACAAACTCCATCCACATATATTAAGTGCTCATCAGGATGCTTTGTTCCATCTCCTGTAAAGGGTTAGCTAGCAGTTTTTCCATCATACTCGAAGGGAATTCAAGAGGAGTTTAATTTTCAATAGGTTCAGTAGGTTGAGGAGCAACTCTTTGCTCTACTAGACGGGGTGAAGATACCCCGAACAAGCCCCTCAGAGAATTACTTTCCATAGTAGCAAGTGACAGTAAATTTCAGCACACTATATAAATTTTTCCTTACCAAATCCACCTACCAAAGGCGCTACACTCCCCGGAAACGGCGCCAGAAAAGAGTCTTGATAACCCACAAGTATAGGGGATCTATCGTAGTCCATTCGATAAGTAAGAGTGTCGAACCCAATGACGAGCAGAAGGAAATGATAAGCGGTTTTCAGCAAGGTATTCTCTGCAAGTACTGAAATAAGTGGTAACAGATAGTTTTGTGATAAGAAAAATTGTAACGAGCAACAAGTAACAAAAGTAAATAAAGTGCAGCAAGGTGGCCCAATCCGTTTTGTAGCAAAGGACAAGCCGGAACAAACTCTTATAATAGGAAAAGCGCTCCCGAGGATACATGGGATTTTCGTCAAGCTAGTTTTCATCATGTTCATATGATTCGCGTTCGATACTTTGATAATTTGATATGTCGGTGGACCGGTGCTTGGGTGCTGTTCTTACTTGAACAAGCGTCCCACTTATGATTAACCTGTATTGCAAGCATCCGCAACTACAACAAAAGTATTAAGGTAAACCTAACCATAACATGAAAGATATGGATCCAAATCTGCCCCTTACGAAGCAACGCATAAACTAGGGTTTAAGCTTCTGTCACTCTAGCAACCCATCATCTACTTATTACTTCCCAATGCCTTCCTCTAGGCCCAAATAATGGTGAAGTGTTATGTAGTCAACGTTCACATAACACCACTAGAGGCTAGACAACATACATCTTATCAAAATATCAAACGAATACCAAATTCACATGACTACTAATAGCGAGATTATCCCTTGTCCTCAGGAACAAACGTAATTACTCACAAAGCATATTCATGTTCATAATCAGAGGGGTAATAATATGCATATAGGATCTGAACATATGATCTTCCACCAAATAAACCAACTAGCATCAACTACAAGGAGTAATCAACACTACTAGCAACCTACTAGCACCAATCCCGGACTTTGAGACTAGAATTGGATACAAGGGATGAACTAGGGTTTGGAGATGAGATGGTGCTGGTGAAGATGTTGATGGAGATTGCCCTCTCCCGATGAGAGGAGCGTTGGTGATGACGATGGTGATGATTTCCCCCTCCCGGAGGGAAGTATCCCCGGTAGTACAGCTCTGCCGGAGCTCTAGATTGGTTCCGCCAAGGTTCCGCCTCGTCGCGGCGGAGTCTCGTCTTGAAAAGTTCCTTCTTATTTTTTTCTCATCGAAAGACTTCATATAGGAGAAGATGGACGTCGAAGAGCCACCAGGGGGCCCACGAGATAGGGGGGCGCGCCCCCCACCCTCGTGAGCAGGATGTGGGGCCCCTGGCCTTCATCTTTGGCGATGATTTTTCTTTATTTATTTTAAGATGTTCCATGGAGTTTCAGGACTTTTGGAGTTGCGCAGAATAGGTCTCTAATATTTGCTCCTTTTCTAGCCTAGAATTCCAGCTGCCGGCATTCTCCCTCCTTATGTAAACCTTGTAAAATAAGAGAGAATAGCCATAAGTATTGTGACATAAAGTGAAATAACAGTCCATAATGCAATAAATATCGATATAAAAGCATGATGCAAAATGGATGTATCACCTCTCGTTTTCCTCTCCCCCACTTCACCATTGTCGTTTTATTCGCCCTCTCTCTATCTATCCTCCCTCTCTTTCTCTATTGCCTCTTTTTGCCCATTTCTTATTTGCTTGTGTGTTGGATTTCTTGCTTGTCACGATGGCTCAAGATAACACTAAATTGTGATAATTTACCAATACCAACAACAATGATTTTATTAGGACTCCGATTGCTCCTCTAACCGATGCTGAATCTTGTGAAATTAATGCCGCATTGCTAAATATTGTCATGAAAGATCCGTTTTCCGGCCTTCCTAGTGAAGATGCCGCTACCCATCTAAATAGCTTTGTTGATTTGTGTGATATGCAAAAGAAGAAAGATGTGGACAATGATACTGTTAAATTGAAGCTATTTCCTTTTTTGCTTAGAGATCGTGCTAAAGCTTGGTTTTCGTCTTTGCCTAAAATAGTATTGATTCGTGGAATAAGTGCAAAGATGCTTTTATCTCTAAGTATTTTCCTCCCGCTAAGATCATCTCTCTTAGAAACGATGTTATGAAAGCAACTTGATCATGAACAGGTTGCACAAGCTTGGGAGAGGATGAAATTAATGATACGTAATTGCCCTACTCATGGTTTGAATTTGTGGATGATTATACAAAATTTTTATGCCGGATTGAATTTTGCTTCTAGAAATCTTTTAGATTCGGCCGCGGGAGGCACTTTTATGGAAATCACTTTAGGAGAAGCTACTAAACTCCTAGATAATATTATGGTTAATTATTCTCAATGACACACTGAAAGATCTACTAATAAGAAAGTGTATGCGATAGAAGAAATTAATGTTTTGACTGGAAAGATGGATGAACTTATGAAATTATTTGTTAATAAAAGTGTTTCTTCTGATCCTAATGATATGCCTTTGTCTACTTTTATTGAGAATAATAATGAATCTATGGATGTGAATTTTGTTGGTAGGAACAATTTTGATACCAACGCGTATAGAGGAAATTTAAATCCTAGGCCTTATCCTAGTAATTCCTCTAATAATTATGGTAATTCCTACAACAATTCTTATGGAAATTATAATAAGGTTCCCTCTAATTTTTAATCTAATATTAAAGAATTTATTACTTCACAAAAGAATTGCAATGCTTTGATTGAAGAAAAATTGCTTAAGATTGATGAGTTGGATAGGAACGTTGATAGAATTTCTCTTGATGTTGATTCTTTGAAACTTAGATCTATTCCACATAAGCATGATATCAATGAGTCTCTCAAAGCCATGTGAATTTCCATTGATGAGTGCAAAGAAAGAACTGCTAGGATGCGTGCTAAGAAAGATTCCTTTATAAAAGCGTGTTCTTCTAGTCACCATGATAATAAAGTTGAAGATCTAAAAGTTATTGATGTGTCCCCTATTAAATCTTTGTTTTTGCAATATGAATCTTGATAATGATGGGACTGAATATGATCCACCTTTACCTAGAAGGCGTTCTAAAAATTCGGAGTTTTTAGATCTTGATGCTAAATTTGATAAAAGTGGGATTGAAGAGATCAAAACTCTAGATGTTAATGAACCTACTATTTTGGATTTCAAGGGATTTAATTATTATAATTTCTCTTTGATATATTGTATTTACTTGTTGCAATCCATGCTAAATTCTCCTCATGCTTATAGCCAAAATAAAGCTTTTACCAAACATATCGTTGATGCTTTGATGCAATCTTACAAAGAAAAACTTGAGTTGGAAGTTTCTATCCCTAGAAAACTTTATCATGAGTGGGAACCTACTATTAAAATTTAAATTAAAGATCATGAAAGCTATGCTTTGTGTGATTTGGGTGCTAGTGTTTCCACGATTCCAAAGACTTTGTGTGATTTGTTAGGTTTTCGTGATTTTGATGATTGCTCTCTAAACTTGCACCTTGCGGATTCCACTATTAAGAAACCTATGGGAAGAATTAATGATGTTCTTATTGTTGCAAATAGGAATTATGTGCCCGTAGATTTTATCATTCTTGATATAGATTGCAATCCTTCATGTCCTATTATTCTTGGTAGACCTTTCCTTAGAACGATTGGTGCAATTATTGATATGAAGGAAGGAAATATTAGATTCCAATTTTCATTAAGGAAAGGCATGGAACACTTTCCTAGAAATAAAATTAAATTACCTTATGAATCTATTATGAGAGCCACTTATGGATTGCCTACCAAAGATGGCAATACCTAGATCTATCCTTGCTTTTTATGCCTAGCTAGGGGCGTTAAACGATAGCGCTTGTTGGAAGGCAACCCAATTTTATTTTTATTCCTTGCTTTTGCTCCTGTTTAGTAATAAATAATTTATCTAGACTCTGTTTTGGTTGTGTTTTTTGTATTTAATTAGTGTTTGTGCCAAGTAGAACCATCGGGAAGACTTGGGGAAAGTCTTATTAATCTTGCTGTAAAAAACAGAAACTTTAGCGCTCACGGGAACTGCTGCAATTTTTATTTGGAAAGTGATATTTAGTTAATTATTTTTGCATATGATCAATAGATAAATTCCTCACGTCCAGAAATTTATTTTAGAATTTTTGGGGTTCCAGATCTTGCGCTAGCTTCAGATTACTACAGACTGTTCTGTTTTTGACAGATTCTGTTTTTCGTGTGTTGTTTGCTTATTTTGATGAATCTATGGCTAGTAAAATAGTTTATAAACCATAGAGAAGTTGTAATACAATAGGTTTAGCGCCAATATAAATAAAGAATGAGTTCATTACAGTACCTTGAAGTGTTCTTTTGTTTTCTTTTGCTAACGGAGCTCACGAGATTTTCTACTTTGAGTTTTGTGTTGTGAAGTTTTCAAGTTTTGGGTAAGGATTTGATGGATTATGGAACAAGGAGTGGCAAGAGCCTAAGCTTGGGGATTCCCATGGCACCCCCAATATAATCTAAGGACACCTAAAAGCCAAAGCTTGGGGATGCCCCAGAAGGCATCCCCTCTTTCGTCTACTTCTATCGGTAACTTTACTTGGAGCTATATTTTTATTCACCACATGATATGTGTTTTGTTTGGAGCGTCTTGTATGATTTGAGTCTTTATTTGTTAGCTTACCACAATCATCCTTGCTGTACACACCTTTTGAGAGAGACACACATGATTCGGAAATTATTAGAATACTCTATGTGCTTCACTTATATCTTTTGAGTTATATAGTTTTGCTCTAGTACTTCACTTATATATTTTAGAGCACGGTGGTGGATTTGTTTTATAGAAACTATTGATCTCTCATGCTTCACTTAGATTATATTGAGAGTCTTAAATATCATGGTAATTTGCTTAAATAATCCTATTATGCTAGGTATACAAGATTAATAATAAAATTCTCTTATGAGTGTGTTGAATACTTTGAGAAGTTTGATACTTGATAATTGTTTTGAGATATGGAGGTATGATATTAAAGTTGTGCCATGAGAAGTTTGATGCTTGATAATTGTTTTGAGATATGAAGATGGTGATATTAAAGTTGTGCTAGTTGAGTAGTTGTGAATTTGAGAAATACTTGTGTTAAAGTTTGTGATTCCCGTAGCATGCACGTATGATGAACCGTTATGTGATGAAGTCGGAGCATGATTTATTTATTGATTGTCTTCCTTATGAGTGGCGGTTGGGGACGTGCGATGGTCTTTTCCTACCAATCTATCCCCCTAGGAGCATGCGCGTAATACTTTTCTTTGATAACTTGTAGATTTTTGCAATAAGTATATGAGTTCTTTATGACTAATGTTGAGTCCATGGATTATACGCACTCTCACCCTTGCACCATTGCTAGCCTCTCTAATACCGCGCACCTTTCGCCGGTATCATACACCCACCATATACCTTCCTCAAAACAGCCACCATACCTACCTATCATGGCATTTCCATAGCCATTCCGAGATATATTGCCATGCAACTTTCCACCGTTCCGTTTACTATGACACGCTCCATCATTGTCATATTGATTTGCATGATCATGTAGTTGACATTGTATTTGTGGCAAATCCACCGTTCATAATTCTTTCATACATGTCACTCATGAGTCATTGCATATCCCGGTACACCACCGGAGGCATTCATATAGAGTCATATCTTGTTCTAAGTATCGAGTTGTAATTCTTGAGTTGTAAAAAAATAAAAGTGTGATGATCATCATTATTAGAGCATTGTCCCAAGTGAGGAAAGGATGATGGAGACTATGATTCCCCACAAGTCGGGATGAGACTCCGGACGAAAAAAGAGGCCTAAAAAAGAGGAGAAAAGGCCCAAATAAAAAAATGAGAGAAAAAGAGAGAAGGGGCAATGCTACTATCCTTTTACCACACTTGTGCTTCAAAGTAGCACCAGGATCTTCATGATAGAGAGTCTCCTATGTTGTCACTTTCATATACTAGTGGGAATCTTTCATTATAGAACTTGGTTTGTATATTCCAATGATGGGCTTCCTCAAAATTCCCTAGGTCTTCGTGAGCAAGCGAGTTGGATGCACACCCACTAGTTTCTTTTGTTGAGCTTTCATACATTTATAGCTCTAATGCATTCGTTGCATGGCAATCCCTACTCACTCACATTGATATCTATTAATGGGCATCTCCATAGCCCGTTGATACGCCTAGTTGATGTGAGACTATCTTCTCCTTTTTGTCTCCTCCACAACCACCATTCTATTCCACCATAGTGCTATATCCATGGCTCACGCTCATATATTGCGTGAAGATTGAAAAAGTTTGAGAATGTCAAAAGTATGAAACAATTGCTTGGCTTGTCATCGGGGTTGTGCATGATTTAAATACTTTGTGTGGTGAAGATAGAGCATAGCCAGACTATATGATTTTGTAGGGATAACTTTCTTTGGGCATGTTATTTTGAAGAGACATAATTACTTAGTTGGTATGCTTGAAGTATTATTATTTCTATGTCAATATTGAACTTTTGTCTTGAATCTTTCGGATCTGAATATTCATACCATAATTAAGAAGAATTACATTGAAAATATGCCAAGTAGCATTCCACATCAAAAATTCTATTTTTATCATTTACCTACTCGTGGACGAGCAGGAATTAAGCTTGGGGATGCTTGATATGTCTCCAACGTATCTATAATTTTTGATTGCTCCATGCTATATTATCTACTGTTTTGGACATTATTGGGCTTTATTATACACTTTTATATTATTTTTGGGACTAACCTACTAACCCGAGGCCCAACCCAGAATTGCTGTTTTTTTCCTATTTTAGGGTTTCGAAGAAAGGGAATATCAAACGGAGTCCAAACGGAATGAAACCTTCGGGAACGTGATTTTCTCACCGAACATGATCCAGGAGACTTGGACCCTACGTCAAGCAACCAACAGGGAGGCCACGAGGTAGGGGGGCGCCTACCCCCTCCCAAGCGCGCCCTACACCCTCGTGGGTCCCCTGTTGCTCCACCGACGTACTTCTTCCTCCTATATATACCTACATACCCCCAAACGATCAGATACGGAGCCAAAACCCTAATTCCACCGCCGTAAATTTCTGTATCCACGAGATCCCATCTTGGGGCCTGTTCCGGAGCTCCGCCGGAGGGGGCATCGATCACGGAGGGCTTCTACATCAACACCATAGCCTCTTCGATGAAGTGTGAGTAGTTTACCTCAGACCTACGGGTCCATAGTTATTGGCTAGATGGCTTCTTCTCTCTTTTTGGATCTCAATACAAAGTTCTCCCCCTCTCTTGTGGAGATCTATTCGATGTAATCTTGTTTTGCGGTGTGTTTGTTGAGACCGATGAATTGTGGGTTTATGATCAAGTTTATCTATGAAAAATATTTGAATCTTCTCTGAATTCTTTTATGTATGATTGGTTATCTTTGCAAGTCTCTTCGAATTATCAGTTTGGTTTGGCCTACTAGATTGATCTTTCTTGCAATGGGAGAAGTGCTTAGCTTTGGGTTCAATCTTGCGGTGTCCTTTCCTAGTGACAGTAGGGGCAGCAAGGCACGTATTGTATTGTTGCCATCGAGGATAACAAGATGGGATTTTTATCATATTGCATGAATTTATCCCTCTACATCATGTCATCTTGCTTAAAGCGTTACTCTGTTCTCTTGAACTTAATACTCTAGATGCATGCTGGATAGCGGTCGATGTGTGGAGTAATAGTAGTAGATGCAGGTTGGAGTCAGTCTACTTGTCGGTGTCAAAACCGGCGGATCTCGGGTAGGGGGTCCCGAACTGTGCGTCAAGGCCGGATGGTAACAGGAGACAAGGGACAGGATGTTTTTTACCCAGGTTCGGGCCCTCTCGATGGAGGTAATACCCTACTCCTGCTTGATTAATATTGATGATATGGGTAGTACAAGAGTAGATCTACCACGAGATCAAGGAGGTTAAACCCTAGAAGCTAGCCTATGGTATGATTTTTGTGTATGGAGTTTATTGCCTACGGACTACAACCCTCCGGTTTATATAGACACCGGATAGGGTTAGGGTTACATAAAGTCGGTTACAATGGTAGGAGATCTTGAATATCCGCATCGCCAAGCCTGCCTTCCATGCCAAGGAAAGTCCCATCCGGACACGGGACGAAGTCTTCAATCTTGTATCTTCATAGTCCAGGAGTCCGGCTGAAGGTATAGTCCGGCTACCCGAACACCCCCTAATCCAGGACTCCCTCAGTAGCCCCTGAACCAGGCTTCAATGACGACGAGTCCGGCGCGCAAATTGTCTTCGGCATTGCAAGGCGGGTTCCTCCTCCAAGTCCTTCATAGAAGATTGTAAACACCAATAGTAGTGTCCGGTTCTGCAAAATAAGTTTCCACATATTGCCATAGAGAGAATAATATTGACACAAATCAAATCTGCCGACGTATTCCGCAGTGCGTCATCACACTACGGCCAAGTCCTTTACTCGAATCATTTTTACTTTTCCACCTCAGCATGTTTTGCGAGGCAGTTTCCTTGGCACGTCTTGTCAAAGCAGAGATCGTGTACCCCCTTTACGGGATTCTCATCAATACGGACATGGGTAATCCAACCGCGCCACTTATCACGGCGCTTGGGAGGCAAGCGAGTTTTACTAGGCAGGTGGGGACGCACAACCACATCCGCCCATATAAGGGGATAAGGATCCGCCTTTTTACCTACGCCTTCTTCCTCCTTCGCCTATCCATCTCCTGCGCACTCGAGCTCCAGCGCCCAAGCCCGCACTTCCCACCTCAACCTTCTCCAGCAATGTCCGGAGCGGGAGGCAAGTGGATGGTCTCCTCCGTCACGGAGGGCCATGTCAAAAAGCTAAGGAAGGCCGGATACTTGTCCAAAGACATCGCGCACCGGCTTCCCGAGGAGGGGCAGCTTCTCCCCACCCCAAGGCCCCATGAGAGGGTAGTATTCCTTCCCCACTTTCTCCACGGACTGGGTTTTCCACTCCACCCATTCGTCCGGGGGCTCATGTTTTACTATGGCCTGGATTTCCACGATCTGGCCCCAAACTTCGTCCTCAACATCTCGGCGTTTATCGTCGTGTGCGAGGCTTTCCTCTGCATCCGCCCCATTTTGGCCTCTGGCTCAAGACCTTCAACGTCAAGCCCAAGGTGGTGCGCGGCAGCCAGGCAGAGTGCGGAGGCGCCATGGCGGGCAAGATGGCCAACGTCCTATGGCTCGAGGGCTCCTTCGTGGAGACCCTGAAGGGGTGGCAATCGTGGTGGTTTTACATCACCGAGCTGCGCGATCCGAAATGGATCACAACCCCCGAGTTTCGATCCGGACCCCCCACGCGGCTTATGTCCTGAAAAGAGACGGGCCTGTCGTGGGGCGACGAAAAAGAGTTGACCGGACTGCAGACATGCATCCAGTCCCTGGTGAGCAAGCCGATCAAGCTCGTCAATGTAGTCCAGGTTATGCTCGTCCGCCGGATCCTCCCGTGTCAACAACGGGATTTTAATCTGTGGGAGTTCGACCTGGCGCAGCACCGAACCCTTAACAGACTCTTCGACACGATGTATGAAGACGTCTGGAGGGTGCTAACCAAAGGCGCCGAGGCTCCCACATCCGCTTCCGAGGACTGCGGATACAACTCGCAGCGTCACGCTAGCGAGGTAAGCTATTTTCACCTTTTACAAGATGTTTAAGTTTTTTCATAGTTTGACTCTATGCGGGATCTAAACTCCCTTACCTTTGACAGGCTTGGCGGGCGAAGTCCGGATCGATTAACTGTCCGGCTCCCTTGCCCGAAGACCCAGCCCCTGCTCTCCTAGTGAAGCTGCTGGTTCTGGCGCCTTATGTGGTGCCGGAGAAGAAGGCCAAGAAAAAGAAGGCCACGGGGACTCGAAAGAGTGCCCGTAATGTGGTGGTGTCGGACTCGTCGTCCGGCGAGTCCAAGACGCACTCCTCCCGTGAAGACGAGGAGGAGGAAGAAGAAACCTCTCCCCCTCCAGCGGGGGGAGGAAAGAAGAGGAAGGCCGCCCCAGTAGGGGAGGCCGAAGGGTCCAAGAAGAGGAAAACCCCTCCGCCGGACTACGCCCCCGACGCCGACGAGGACGAAGAGGAGTGGCCGGACAGGGCCAGGCGTCCGGCGAAATCGTAAGTGTTCGGATACCAGAGTAACTCATGATATTCCTTTTGTTGCACAGCTTTCCCTAATGTCGAATATAATCATGCAGCCCGCCCCGGGCCGAACTCAACGAGCCATCGAGCGGCTCCCTGGATTCATCGGACGTGAACTCAGTTTCGCCCGTTGTCTCCCCCCGCACTGCGGACGACGCTGAAGTGGCGTCGCGACAAGCTCTGGGGCAGGAGGAGGTGGTCCTGGAGGAGCCGCAAGGCAACCTCCCGGACTCCAGGAGTAAAGGGGACAAGACCCCCTAGGGCTCCAAGTCTGGCTTTGAGCCGGACACCATGCTGGAATCTTCAACAATTCCGGACCGCGGCAGGCGAACTCCTTCCAAGAGGAGCAAGCCTTTTGAGCCGGCAGCCTCCGTCCAACCGGAGGCGCCGGACAATCTGCTGGAGGTGCTTGAAGGTGCCTCCATCGACGAGGAGCACCGTACTATTATGAGTATGGTGATCCAGAAGGTTCAGTCCGCCAAGAGCGGACTGACTGAAGCTTGCGCTAGCCTTCTAACAGGCTTCGAGGTAAGTAAAAATATGTAAAAATATTACCGCATAGACAGTAGCCCCTGATGCTCTGTTTGGCGTTCGGAAAGAAAAGCCGAATAGAGGATCTATAAAATTTCGCAGAAGTCTAACAACAAAGAGTCAATATGCGTATGCAGGCTTCGCTGCTAGCCACCGCCGCACTGACTGTGGAGGTGGGTGCCCTGAAACAGGGACTCGAGCGGACCGAGCAAGAGCTCGGCCTTGCCAAGCGGCAGCTCGAGGAGAAAGAAGGTAAGAAATACCTTACAGGAAAAAGTGCCTATAGAGAGGCGTGATTGCAAAAAATAACAGGATTGTACTGCTTATTGTAGGGGCCACGACTGAGGTGGCGACCCTCAAGCAGGCGCTGTCCGAGGCCGAAAAGAAAACGGCCGCGGAGCGCACCGAGCGAGAGAAACTTGGGGCTCAGGTCGGCGAGGTGCAGCAAGAGCTTCAGGCTCTCATGAAAAAACATGAGAGTTTGGAGCTTGAGTCAAAGACCCAAGCGTCCGAGCTCGCGGCGGCCCTTGAGACTGCCAAGTCTGCCAAGGCCGAAGCCCAAAAGGCCCTCCAAGAGTTGGAGGAGATGAAGAAGATAACAGCGGGTAAGGCATTCTTTATGCAAAGCAGAAATATAAAAGTAAACTACTTGTTACTTACCCGAATCCGGAGTTCTCCAGGGACATTCGCAGATCTTCCCCGCAGCGTATCTGACGCTGCCGCATTCTACCGAGCTGAAGAGGGCAGCTCGACGGAGAAGGTGTTCTGGTCTCAGTATGCTGAGGCCGGACACCTTGTGCCCTTGAGCGACCAGCTGAAACAGCTGGTCGAGCTCCACAAGGCGGCCGAACAGGCCATGAAGGGCTTCATAGTTCGGCTGTGGCCCGGAGAGGCCCTGCCTGGGAGCTACTTCGGGCTGGTGCGGCGGCTGGTGGAGGCCTGTCCAAGGCTCGAGGTCATCAAGCGCTCCGTCTGCATCAAAGGTGCCCGTCGGGCCCTTGCCCGTGCAAAGGTGCACTGGGGCAAGCTGGACGGTGAGAAGCTTGTGAAGGACGGGCCGCCGCCGGGGAAGGAGCATCGCAAGCCCGAGAACTATTACAAGGATGTTCTTGCGGGTGCCCGCCTTGTGGCGGATGAATGTACCAAGGATGTAATTTTTGAATGAACTCGCTCGTTTTTATCCTGTGCGCTGAAAACTTGTTCATAGGCGCTTAAGCAATGCTTGTTGAATTTAAAATATTATTTTCTGTGTGGCCGTTTATCAAAAAATTGAGAGATGGCCAGTCGTCGGCTTCTGCCCCCATGCCACTAGTGCTAGGGTGTTCGGGATAAACCTGAGCGCTCTTTTTCCCATAGTTGGGTCCTTCGAGGGAGGCACTCAGCACAACGAACCAGGCAATCGGACTATAATGCTTGAACACTCTCACTTAGCCATAGAACTTTATAATTTTAAATTTTGGCGAAGCCCCTAGTTCGGAAGACCGAGTTCGGGGCGCTATCCACGCCTTTGGCCGGACAAATCCGGCTCCTCGCTCGAAGCGGCATAAGTCTTTAGGGACTCGAAAAACCTCTCGAACAGCGACCGGTCTCTCGCCTCATCATGTCAGTCAGTTTTAGCTTTCTCCACTGAGGTGCTTAACCCAGCTCAACCGGGGCACAATCGCAGTGTTTCTCCTAGTGCTACCTTAGCCAATATAGCGGAACTTAAGGCACCAAAACATAGGAGCCGGGCAAACCCAACTATTGACCCAAATCATGATTCGGAGCCGATGCATATAGTGCTATAAGTTCGAGGTGCCGCACTTGTGAAAGTGTACGGACTTTTCACACCATATTAAAGGGTACTGAAGCCCCTGGCGTACTTGCCGTACCATAGTGTACGGGTGCAACATGTCATTAATGAACATATATAAAAGAGAGTAATGCAGAAAAAAGACAAAAGCTATGCATTGTTTTATATAAAGGCTATTTATCAAAGCCGAACGATACAACTAGTGCGATAAGCAAAAGATATTGGACTATTCAGTATGTCCTGACCAGGAGCAGGCCGCGGAATTGTATTTAAAACAGGTATAGCGCTCGTAACAGAGACCACCTGGGAGTTCCATAATGCGGCATGGCTTGTCTGGCTCCCTGGATCTTGCATCGTTTGTGCGGCAGTCGAATTGCCGAACAGGTCGTCCGAAGTATGGAGTCCTGAAAGTAAGAAAAAATTAAAAAAAGAATCTGGCAGCCCTTAGTACGTTTTAAGCCGTATTTTGGGCGTGCCGTTATTGTGCCCCTTCCCCTATGCCCATGGTATTTCAAGGGCGTAGTTATGTACGCGAGATACTGGTTTCGCTATGTCGCAAAAGCTGGGGTTGGGGCCGCATTGCTACGCTTGCTCAGAGTGTGCCAGGCGGTCCTGCTATGGGTTACTCCCCGCGCTTGGCAGTGTCTGGCTTTTTAATGGCCGGACTGGAGAATTGCCTGAGAAGGCTACTTTGTACCTCCGCTGCGAGAGCCACCGTATGCTCCTCCGTACGGAGGGAGCGTTCGGTGTTTCCGTTGATCGTAATTACTCCTCGAGGGCCTGGCATCTTGAGCTTGAGATATGCGTAGTGCGGCACCGCATTGAACTTTGCGAATGTGGTTCGTCCGAGCAGGGCGTGATAGCCACTGCGAAATGGGACTATATCGAAGATTAACTCTTCGCTTCGGAAATTGCCCGGAGATCCGAAGACCACGTCAAGTGTTACTGAGCCTGTACAGTTGGCTTCTACACCTGGTATAACGCCTTTAAAGGTCGTTCTTGTGGGCTTAATCCTTGAGGGATCTATGCCCATTTTCCGCACTGTATCCTGATAAAGCAGGTTCAGGCTACTGCCACCGTCCATGAGGACTCTTGTGAGATGAAATCCGTCGATGATTGGGTCGAGAACCAATACGGCGAAGCCGCCATGATGGATGCTAGTGGGATGGTCCCTTCGATCAAAAGTGATCGGGCAGGAGGACCATGGGTTGAACTTTGGGGCGACTGGCTCTATTACGTATACGTCCCGTAGTGCACGCTTCCGCTCCCGCTTGGGAATGTGGGTTGCGTATATCATGTTCACCGTCCGCACTTGTGGGGGAAAGCCCTTCTGTCCATTGTTGTTCGGCGGCTTGAGATCCTCGTCGTCGCTGTGCAGCCCCTTGTCTCTGTTTTCGGCCCTTAACTTGCCTGCCTGCTTGAACACCCAACAATCCCTGTTAGTGTGATTGGCTGGCCTTTCGAGGGTGCCATGTATCTGGCACAAGCGATCGAGTATTCGGTCCAAACTAGACGGGCCCTGAGTATTCTTTTTGAATGCCTTTTTCCGCTGACCGGATTTATAGCCTTTGAATCCGGCATTGACTGTCGTGTCTTCATTGTTGTCGCTGTTAACGCGGCGTTTTTGCTTATTCCGACGTGTCCTGCCACTTTTGTCCTTGGTATCTGAATTACCAGCGTTCTTTGATAAGTTGTTACTGCAAGCTAGCCAGCTGTCTTCTCCCGCGCAAAAGCGGGTCATGAGTGTCGTGAGGGCTGCCATGGATTTCGGCTTTTCCTGTCCCAAGTGCCGGGCAAGCCACTCGTCGCAGATGTTATGTTTGAAGGCTGCTAGGGCCTCTGCGTCCGGACAGTCGACTATCTGGTTTTTCTTTGTTAGGAACCGTGTCCAGAATTGTCTGGCCGATTCTTCTGGCTGCTGAATTATGTGGCTTAAGTCGTCGGCATCCGGCGTCGCACGTAAGTGCCGTGGAAGTTATCAAGGAATGCGGCTTCCAGGTCCTCCCAAGAACCGATTGAGTCTGCTGGCAAGCTGTTAAGCCAATGCTGGGCCGGTCCTTTAAGTTTGAGCGGGAGGTATTTGATGGCGTGTAGATCATCGCCGCGTGCCATGTGGATGTGAAGGAGATAATCCTCGATCCATACCGCCAGATCTGTTGTGCCATCGTATGATTCGATGTTTACGAGTTTGAAACCCTCTGGGATTTTATGATCCATTACTTCATTCGTGAAGCATAGCGGGTGTGCGGCGCCTTTGTACTGGGCTATATCACGACGCAGCTCGGAAGAGCTATGTCTGTTGTGTTCGGCCCGGCCGGATTTGTTGTATCCGGAGTGAAGATCATTTTCACATGCCGTAGGGCGCCTGCGTGATCCATAGATCGATCTTGTTTGTCTTGCCTTATCCTCCAGTATGTCTCGCAGGTCGGGCGCATTTTCCCGTGCCTTAGTTGAGCGGCGTCGGGGCATGGATTGGGTGGAGGGCCGAGAGGCCTCTCTGTCGTGGCTGCGAGGGGGCCGGTCTGCCATGTCATGTGCTAGTGATGTAGGTGCTTCCTCCTCGGATCGGGGTAGCGGCCTGCGCTTTGGGTAACTCTTGGAGGGGCGTTCGAGTTCATACTCTTCGGCCGTAAGGACTTCAGTCCATCTGTCAGCTAGCAAATCTTGGGCAGCTTTAAGCTGTTGCTGCTTTTTCTTGAGGCTGCTTGCCGTGGCTAAAAGCCTACGTTTAAAACGCTCTTGTTCGGTGGGGTCTGATGGTATGACGAATTCGTCGTCATCGAGGCTTGCCTCGTCTTCGGAGGGAGGCGTATAGTTATCATCCTCGACCTCTCGGTCTGCCGCTCTCTCATGAGGGATGGCTTTTCCACCTTCCTGTGCCGAATCTTGCTGAGGTGGGTGTTCTTCAGCGCTATCCGGGGTAGTATTATCTCCCGTGCCGGAATCACCATTTTTGCTTTGGCGGGATTTAGAGCGGCGCCGCTGAAGCCGGCGCTTTGGCTGTTTCTTGGGGGCGTTATCCCCCACTGTCCCATCGCCATCTCCATCTTTTGGAGTGTCCACCATATATATGTCATATGACGAGGTGGCCTTCCAGCGCCCTACAGGTGCTGGTTCCTGTTCGTCTCCTACATCGTCGTCCATGCCATCGATGTCTTCGGAGCTGAAGTCAAGCATGTCGGTTAGATCGTCGACACTGGCTACAAAGTGGGTGGTGGGTGGGTTTTGAATTTCCTCATCGTCTGTATCCCACCCTCGCTGACCGTAATCCGGCCAGGGCTCTCCTGATAAAGAGAGAGACTTAAGAGAATTCAGGATGTCGCCGAAGGGCGAGTGCTGAAAGATGTCCGCGGCGGTGAACTCCATTATCGGCACCCAATCGGATTCGATTGGCAGGGGCGCGGGGGGCTCGGAGTTCGGAGAGGAATCCGGCTCCTCGGAGTCATGGGCCATGCGGAGTGCGGGGCTGGAGTTTGGCTCGATCGCCTCTGAGATCGCAGCCCCTGAGGCATCGTCCAACCGCCGATCCTCGATCGGCGCAGTAGGCTCCGAATCAATGGTCGAAACCGATGCGTATGCGGCCTCCAAGGCGCTGTTCGGCGGCAGAGCTATATCATGCCCATCGAGACAGTGCGGCGCGCTTGGTTGTGGCTCGAATCCGTCGAAGATCAAGTCTTCGCGGATGTCAGCCGTGTAGTTTAAGCTTCCAAACCTGACCTGATGGCCAGGGGCGTAGCTTTCGATCTGCTCAAGGTGGCCAAGCGAATTGGCCCGCAGAGTGAAGCCGCCGAAGACGAAGATCTGTCCGGGGAGAAAAGTCTCACCATGGATCGTATCGTTGTTGATGATCAAAGGAGCCATCGGGCCTAAAGGCGACGACACAGAGGAACTCTCAATGAAAGCACCAATGTCGGTGTCAAAACCGGTGGATCTCGGGTAGGGGGCCCCGAACTGTGCGTCAAGGCCGGATGGTAACAGGAGACAAGGGACACGATGTTTTTTACCCAGGTTCGGGCCCTCTCGATGGAGGTAATACCCTACTCCTGCTTGATTAATATTGATGATATGGGTAGTACAAGAGTAGATCTACCACGAGATCAAGGAGGCTAAACCCTAGAAGCTAGCCTATGGTATGATTGTTGTGTATGGAGTTTATTGCCTACGGACTACAACCCTCCGGTTTATATAGACACCGGATAGGGTTAGGGTTACATAAAGTCGGTTACAATGGTAGGAGATCTTGAATATCCGCATCACCAAGCTTGCCTTCCACGCCAAGGAAAGTCCCATCCGGACACGGGATGAAGTCTTCAATCTTGTATCTTCATAGTCCAGGAGTCCGGCTGAAGGTATAGTCCGGCTACCCGAACACCCCTAATCCAGGACTCCCTCACTACTTGTCTTGGACGTGATGCCTATATACATGATCATACCTAGATATTCTCATAACTATGCTCAATTCTGTCAATTGCTCAACAGTAATTTGTTCACCCACTGTAAAATACTTATGCTCTTAAGAGAAGCCACTAGTGAAACCTATGGCCCCCAGGTCTATCTCCATCATATTAATCTTCCAATACTTGGTTATTTTCATTGCTTTTATTTTACTTTGCATCTTTATCATAAAAATACCAAAAATATTATCTTATCATATCTATCAGATCTCACTCTCGTAAGTGACCCTGTAGGGATTGACAACCCCTTATCGCGTTGGTTGCGATGATTTATTTGTTTTGTGTAGGTGCGAGGGACTCGCGCGTAGCCTCCTACTGGATTGATACCTTGGTTCTCAAAAACTGAGGGAAATACTTACGCTACTTTGCTGCACCACCCTTTCCTCTTCAAGGGAAAACCAACGCAAGTGCTCAAGAGGTAGCAACCCCCCTATCCCAAACCGAATTGGACTAGGGGGCCGTCCCCCCTTTCCTCCTTTCCTCCCTCTCCTTCCTTCTCCCCTTGCCCCTTCCTTTCCTCCTCCTAGTAGGAGTAGGAGTCCTACTCCTACTAGGAGGAGGAAAGGAAGGGGCAAGGGGAGAAGGAAGGAGAGGGAGGAAGAGTCCTACTCCTACTAGGAGGAGGACTCTTCCTCCTGGTGCGCCCTAGGAGGGCCGGCCGCCCTCCCCCTTGCTCCTTTAAATACGGGGGCAGGGGGCACCCTAGAACACACAAGTTGATCATTGATCCCTTAGCATGTGCGGTGCCCCCCTCCACCATAATCCACCTCGATCATATTGTAGCGGTGCTGAGGCGAAGCCCTGCGTCGGTAGCAATGATGATCCACAAGTATAGGGGATCTATCGTAGTCCTTTCGATAAGTAAGAGTGTCGAACCCAACGAGGAGCAGAAGGAAATGATAAGTGGTTTTCAGCAAGGTATTCTCTGCAAGTACTGAAATAAGTGGTAACAAATAGTTTTGTGATAAGATAAATTGTAACGAGCAACAAGTAACAAAAGTAAATAAAGTGCAGCAAGGTGGCCCAATCCTTTTTGTAGCAAAGGACAAGCCGGAACAAACTCTTATAATAGGAAAAGTGCTCCCAAGGACACATGGGAATATTGTCAAGCTAGTTTTCATCACGTTCATATGTTTCGCGTTCGATACTTTGATAATTTGATATGTGGGTGGACCGGTGCTTGGGTGCTGTTCTTACTTGAACAAACGTCCCACTTATGATTAACCTCTATTGCAAGCATACGCAACTACAACAAAAGTATTAAGGTAAACCTAACCATAGCATGAAACATATGGATCCAAATCAGCCCCTTACGAAGCAACGCATAAACTAGGGTTTAAGCTTCTGTCACTCTAGCAACCCATCATCTACTTATTACTTCCCAATGCCTTTCTCTAGGCCCAAATAATGGTGAAGTATTATGTAGTCGACGTTCACATAACACCACTAGAGGAGAGACAACATACATCTCATCAAAATATCGAATGAATACCGAATTCACATGACTACTAATAGCAATACTTCTCCCATGTCCTCAAGAACAAACGTAACTACTCACAAAGCATATTCATGTTCATAATCAGAGTGGTATTAATATGCATATAGGATATGAACATATGATCTTCCACCAATTAAACCAACTAGCATCAACTACAAGGAGTAATTAACACTACTAGAAACCCACAAGTACCAATCCCTAACTTGGAGACAAGAATTGGATACAAGAGATGAACTAGGGTTTTGAGAGGAGATGGTGCTGGTGAAGATGTTGATGGAGTTTGCCCTCTCCCGATGAGAGGAGCATTGGTGATGATGATGGCGATGATTTCCCCCTCCCGGAGGGAAGTTTCCCTGGCAGAACAGCTCCGCCGGAGCCCTAGATTGGTTCCGCCAAGGTTCCGCCTCGTGGCGGCGGGGTTTCGTCCGAGAAGATGGCATATGATTTTGTTCTCATCGAAAGACTTCATATAGCAGAAGATGGCCATTGGAGGGCCACCAGGGGGCCCACGAGGTAGGGGGGCACGCCCAAGGGTAGGGCGCGCCCCCACCCTCGTGGGCAGGGTGTGGCCCCCCTGGTGAACTTCTTGCACTCAGTATTTTTTATATATTCTGAAAACGTCTTCCGTGAAGTTTCAGGACTTTTAGAGCTGTGCAGAATAGGTCTCTCATATTTGCTCCTTTTCCAGCCCAGAATCCCAGCTGCCGGCATTCTCCCTCTTTATGTAAACCTTGTAAAATAAGAGAGAATAGGCATAAGTATTGTGACATAATGTGTGATAACAGCCCATAATGCAATAAATATCGATATAAAAGCATGATGCAAAATGGACGTATCAAGGAACATCATCACCGTCATCACGCCGTCGTGTTGACGGAACTCTCCCGTGAAGCTCTGCTGAATCAGAGTTCGTGGGACGTCATCGAGCTGAACATGTGCTGAACTCGGAGGTGCCATGCGTTCGGTACTTGGATCGGTCGGATCATGAAGATGTTCGACTACATCAACCGTGTTCTCATAATGCTTCCGCTTACGGTCTACGAGGGTACGTGGACGATACTCTTCCCTCTCGTTGCTATGCATCACCATGATCTTGCGTGTGCGTAGGAAATTGTTCAAATTACTACATTCCCCAACAGTGGTATCCGAGCCAGATTTATGCGTAGATGTTATATACACGAGTAGAACACAAGTGAGTTGTGGGCGATACAAGTCATACTGCTTACCAGCATGTCATACTTTGGTTCGATGGTATTGTTGGATGAAGCAGCCCAGACCAACATTACGCGTACGCTTACGCGAGACTGGTTCTACCAACGTGCTTTGCACACAGGTGGCTGGCGGGTGCACGTTTCTCCAACTTTAGTTCAACCGAGTGTGACTACGCCCGGTCCTTGTTGAAGGTTAAAACAATACTAACTTGATGAAATATCGTTGTGGTTTTGATGCGTAGGTAAGAACGGTTCTTTCTCAGCCCGTAGCAGCCACGTAAAACTTGCAACAACAAAGTAGAGGACGTCTAACTTGTTTTTGCAGGGCATGTTGTGATGTGATATGGTCAAGACATGATGCTAAATTTTATTGTATAAGATGATCATGTTTTGTAACACAGTTATCAGCAACTGGCAGGAGCCATATGGTTGTCGCTTTATTGTATGAAATTCAATCGCCATGTAATTGCTTTACTTTATCACTAAGTGGTAGCGATAGTCGTGGAGGCAATACTTGGCGTGACGATGACGATGCTTCGATGGAGATCAAGGTGTCAAGCCGGCGACGATGGTGATCATGACGGTGCTTTGGAGATGGAGATCACAGGCACAAGATGATGATGGCCATATCATATCACTTATATTGATTGCATGTGATGTTTATCCTTTATGCATCTTATTCTGCTTGATTGACGGTAGCATTATAAGATGATCTCTCACTAAATTTTAAGGTACAAGTGTTCTCCCTGAGTATGCACCGTTGCCAAAGTTCGTCCTGCCGAGACACCACGTGATGATCGGGTGTGATAAGCTCTACGTTCATATACAACGGGTGCAAGCCAGTTTTTGCACACACAGAAATACTCGGGTTAAACTTGACGAGCCTAGCATATGAAGATATGGCCTCGGAACACTGAGACCGAAAGGTCGAGCGTGAATCATATAGTAGATATGATCAACATAGTGATGTTCACCATTGAAAACTACTCCATCTCACGTGATGATCAAACATGGTTTAGTTGATATGGATCACGTGATCACTTAGATTATTAGAGGGATGTCTATCTAAGTGGGAGTTCTTAAATATGATTAATTGAACTTCAATTTATCATGAACTTAGTACCTGATAGTATTTTGCTTGTCTATGTTGTTGTAGATAGATGGCCCATGTTGTTGTTCCCTTCAATTTTAATGCGTCCCTTGAGAAAGCAAAGTTGAAAGATGATGGTAGCAATTACACGGACTGGGTCCGTAACTTGAGGATTATCCTCATTACTGCACAGAAGAATTACGTCCTGGAAGCACCGCTGGGTGACAAACCCGCTGCAGGAGCAACGCCAGATGTTATGAACGTCTGGCAGAGCAAAGCTGATGACTACTCGATAGTTCAGTGTGCCATGCTTTACGGCTTTGAACCGACACTTCAACAACGTTTTGAACATCATGGAGCATATGAGATGTTCCAGGAGTTGAAGTTAATATTTCAAGCAAATGCCCGGATTGAGAGATATGAAGTCTCCAATAAGTTCTACAGCTGCAAGATGGAGGAGAATAGTTCTGTCAGTGAACATATACTCAGAATGTCTGGGTACCATAACCACTTGACTCAACTGGGAGTTAATCTTTCGGTTGATAGTGTCATTGACAGAGTTCTTCAATCACTGCGACCAAGCTACAAGAGCTTCGTGATGAACTATAATATGCAAGGGATGGATAAGATGATTCCCAAGCTCTTCGCAATGCTAAAAGCTGCAGAGGTAGAAATAAAGAAAAGCATCAAGTGTTGATGGTTGACAAGACCACTAGTTTCAAGAAAAGGGCAAAGGGAAGAAGGGGAAATTCAAAAGGAACGGCAAACAAGTTGCTGCTCAAGTGAAGAAGCCCAAGTCTAGACCTAAGCCTGAGACTAAGTGCTTCCACTGCAAAGGGACTGGTCACTGGAAGCAGAACTGCCCCAAGTATTTGGCGGATAAAAAGGATGGCAAAGTGAACAAAGGTATATTTGATATACATGTTATTGATGTGTACTTTACTAGTGTTTATAGCAGCCCCTCAGTATTTGATACTAGTTCAGTTGCTAAAGATTAGTAACTTGAAACAGGAGTTGCAGAATGAACAGAGACTAGTTAAGGGTGAAGTGACGATGTGTGTTGGAAGTGGTTCCAAGATTGATATGATCACCATCGCACACTCCCTATACTTTCAGGATTAGTGTTGAACCTAAATAAATGTTATTTGGTGTTTGTGTTAAGCATGAATATGATTTGATCATGTTTATTGCAATACAGTTATTCATTTAAAGTCAGAGAATAATTGTTGTTGTGTTTACATGAATAAAACCTTCAATGGTCATACACCCAAGGTGAATGGTTTATTGAATGTCGATCGTAGTGATACATATATTCATAATATTGAAGTCAAAAGATGCTAAGTTAGTAATGATAGTGCAACTTATTTGTGGCACTGCCTTTTAGGTCATATTGGTGTAAAGCGCATGAAGAAAATCCATGCTGATGGGCTTTTGGAATCACTTGATTATGAATCAGTTGATGCTTGCGAACCATGCCTCATGGGCAAGATGACTAAGACTCCGTTCTCCGGAACAATGGAGCGAGCAACAGACTTGTTGGAAATAATACATACTAATGTTTGCAGTCCGATGAGTGTTGAGGCTCGCGGTAGGTATCGTTATTTTCTAACCTTCACAGATGATTTGAGTAAGATATGGGTATATCTTCTTGATGAAACATAAATCTGAAACATTTGAGAAGTTCAAATAATTTCAGAGTGAAGTGGAAAATCATCGCAATAAGAAAATAAAGTTTCTACGATCTGATCATGGAGGAGAATACTTGAGTGACGATTTTGGTCTTCATTTGAAACAATGCAGAATAGTTTCGCAACTCACACCACCTGGAACACCACAGCGTAATGGTGTGTCCAAACATCGTAACCGTACTTTATTAGATATGGTGCAATCTATGATGTCTCTTACCAATTTACCACTATCGTTTTTGGGTTATGCATTAGAGACAACTGAATTCACGTTAAATAGGGCACCATCTAAATCCATTGAGATGACGCCATATGAACTGTGGTTTGGCAAGAAACCAAAGTTGTCGTTTCTTAAAGTTTGGGGTTGCGATGCTTATGTGAAAAAGTTTCATCTTGATAAGCTCAAACCCAAATCGGAGAAATGTGTCTTCATAGGATACCCAAAGGAGACAGTTGGGTACACCTTCTATCACAGATCCGAAGGCAAGACATTCGTTGCTAAGAATGGATCCTTTCTAGAGAAGGAGTTTCTCTCGAAAGAAGAGTGGGAGGAAAGTAGAACTTGATGAGGTAACTGTACCTGCTCCCTTATTGGAAAGTAGTTCATCACAGAAATCTGTTCCTGTGACTCCTACACCAATTAGTGAGGAAACTAATGATGATGATCATGTAACTTCAGATCAAGTTACTACCAAACCTCGTAGGTCAACCATAATAATATCCGCACTAGAGTGGTACGGTAATCCTGTTCTGGATGTCATGTTACTTGACCATGACGAACCTACGAATTATGAGGAAGCGATGATGAGCCCAGATTCCACGAAATGGCTTGAGGCCATGAAATTTGAGATGGGATCCATATATGAGAACAAAGTATGGACTTTGATTGACTTGCCCGATGATCGGTGAGTCATTAAATGGATCTTCAAGAGGAAGACGGACGCTGATAGTAGTGTTACTATCTGGAAAGCTCGAATTGTCACAAAATGTTTTCGACAAGTTCAAGGTGTTGACTACGATGAGATTTTCTCACTCGTATCGATGCTTAAAAGTCTGTCTGAATCATGTTAGCAGTTGTCGCATTTTATGAAATCTGGCAAATGGATGTCAAAACTGTATTCCTTCATGGATTTCTTAAAAGAAGAGTTGTATATGATGCAACCAGAAGATCTTGTCGATCCTAAAGGTGCTAACAAAGTGAGCAGGCTCCAACGATCCATCTATGGACTGGTGCAAGTATCTCGGAGTTGGAATATATGCTTTGATAAAGTGATCAAAGCATATGTTTTTATACATACTTGCGGTGAAGCATGTATTTACAAGAAAGTGAGTGGGAGCACTACATCATTTCTGATAAGTATATGTGAATGACATATCTTTGATCGAAAATAATGTAGAATTTTTTGGAAAGCATAAAGGAGTGTTGAAAAGAGTTTTTCAAAGAAAGACCTCGATGAAGCTGCTTACACATTGAGTATCAAGATCTATAGATATAGATCAAGATGCTTAGTAAGTTTTTTCAATGAGTACATACCTTGACAAGATTTTGAAGTAGTTCAAAATGGAACAGTCAAAGAAGGAGTTCTTGCCTGTGTTGCAAGGTGTGAAGTTGAGTAAAGACTCAAAACCCGACCACAACAGAAAATAGAAAGAGAATGAAAAGTCATTCCCTATGCCTCAGTCATAGGTTCTATAAACTATGCTATGTTGTTTACCAATCCTATTGTATACCTTAGCATCTTTCTGGCAAGGGAGTACAATAGTGATCTAGGAGTAGATCACTTGACAGCGGTCAAAATTATCCTTAAAGGACAAAGGAAATATTTCTCGGTTATGGAGGTGATAAAAGAGTTCGTCGTAAAGAGTTACGTCGATGCAAGATTTTTACATCGATCTAGATGACTCTAAGTCTCGATCTAGATACATATTGAAAGTGGGAGAAATTAGCTAGAGTAGCTCCGTGCAGAGCATTGTAGACATAGAAATTTGCGAAATACATGCGGATCTGAATGTTGCAGACCCGTTGACTAAATTTCTCCCACAAGCAAAACATGATCACTCTTTGGGTGTTAATCACATAACGATGTGAACTAGATTATTGACTCTAATAAACCCTTTGGGTGTTAGTCACATAGAGATGTGAACTAATCACATAAAGATGTGAACTATTGATATTCAATCACATGACGATGTGAACTAGATTATTGACTCTAGTGCAAGTGGGAGACTGAAGTAAATATGCCCTAGAGGCAATAATAAAGTTGTTATTTATATTTCCTTATATCATGATAAATGTTTATTATTCATGCTAGAATTGTATTAACCGGAAACTTAGTACATGTGTGAATACATAGACAAACAGAGTGTCACTAGTTTCCCCCTACTTGACTAGCTCGTTGAATCAATGATGGTTATGTTTCCTAACCATAGACATGAGTTGTCATTTGATAAACGCGATCGCATCATTAGGAGAATGATGTGATTGACTTGACCCATTCCGTTAGCTTAGCACTTGATCGTTTTAGTTTACTGCTATTGCTTTCTTCATGCCTTATTCATGTTCCTATGACTATGAGATTATGCAACTCCCGATTACCGGGGGAACACTTTGTGTGCTACCAAACGTCACAATGTAATTGGGTGATTATAAAGGTGCTCTACAGGTGTCTCCGATGGTACTGATTGAGTTGGTATAGATCGAGATTAGGATTTGTCACTCCAATTCTCGAAGAGGTATCTCTGGGCCCTCTCGGTAATGCACATCACTATAAGCCTTGCAAGCAAAGCAACTAATGAGTTAGTTGCGGGATGATGCATTACGGAACGAGTAAAGAGACTTGCCGGTAACGAGATTGAGCTAGGTATTGAGATACCGACGATTGAATCTCGGGCAAGTAACATACTGATGACAAAGGAAACAATGTATGTTGTTATGTGGTTTGACCGATAAAGATCTTCGTAGAATATGTAGGAGCCAATATGAACATCCAGGTTCCGCTATTGGTTATTGACCGGAGACGTGTCTCGGTCATGTCTACATAGTTCTTGAACCCGTAGGGTCCGCACGCTTAACATTCAGTGACGATCGGTATTATGACTTTATGTGATTTGATGTACCAAAGGTAGTTCGGAGTCCCGGATGAGATCGGGGACATGACGAGGAGTCTCGAAATGGTCAAGACGTAAAGATCGATATATTGGACGACTATATTCGAACATCGGAAAGGTTCCGAGTGATTCGGGTATTTTTCGGAGTACCAGGGTGTTACGGGAATACGGGGAAGAAGTATTGGGCCTCATGGGCCAAGTGGTGGAAGAGAGGAGGCAGGGCGCGCGGCCCCCCTAGCCCAAACCGAATTGGACTAGGGGGCCGACCCCCCTTTCCTCCTTTCCTCCCTCTCCTTCCTTCTCCCCTTCCCCCTTCCTTTCCTCGTCCTAGTAGGAGTAGGAAAGTACTCCTACTAGGAGGAGGAGGACTCCTCCTGGCGCGCCCTAGAAGGACCAGCCATCCTCCCCCCTTGCTCCTTTATATACGGTGGCAGGGGGCACCCTAGAACACACAAGTTGATCAATTATCCCTTAGCTGTGTGCGGTGCCTCCCTCCACCATAATCCACCTCGATCATATCGTAGCGGTGCTTAGGCGAAGCCCTGCATCAGTAGCAACATCATCACCATCATCGCGCCGTCATGCTGACGGAACTCTCCCGTGAAGCTCTGCTGGATCGGAGTTTGTGGGACGTCATCGAGCTGAACGTGTGTTGAACTCGAAGGTGCCGTGCGTTTTCGGTACTTGGATCGGTCGGATCGTGAAGACGTTCGACTACATCAACCGCGTTCTCATAACGCTTCCGCTTACGGTCTACGAGGGTACGTGGACGATACTCTTCCCTCTCGTTGCTATGCATCACCATGATCTTGCGTGTGCGTAGGAAAATTTTGAAATTACTACGTTCCCCAACATGTTCTGCCTACTTGATAAATTGCCGGAAGTGCATAATCTTGCTTCATTGATGATCATGTGAAGTATTTGGTATGCAAGAAATGAGGTCACACATTATAAACCCCCGATCTCGATTGAGGCCTCGCGTCGTTTCCTCTCGACTTATATCACTTCCCTACTTACAATACGACAGCATTCCGAAGCAGACGTGACGAAGGGTAAGTAGGTGATCGATTACCTGGGAAGCACGTCAAAGAACACACATGAAACAACAGTAATGCCACAATGAAAGGCCCCTGATGTGAATTATGCTAAGTTGAATATAGATTCTTGAAAGAGGATGGTACAGCCAGGGCTGGGATGATCCTGCGGGATCATGAAGGAGCGGTCATCTTCGCTGCGACACGGGTGCTCTTTAATTGTGGTGATCCTTTGGAAGCAGAGATGGCGGCCATGGACGAAGGGCTTCGACTTGCGCTCCACTGGTCCAATTTGTCATTGGTTGTGGAGACGGACTGCTCTGAGTTGTTGAAGATGGTGCAGTCTAAAGATGTTGAGCCCTCGAGGTATGTGAACCAGGTCAATGAGATCAGAAGGATTCTGGTTCATGAAAGGAACACTAGTCTAGCTAAAATCAGCAGACATGCGAATATAGCGAGCCACACCCTTGCTTGTATGGGGCGCTCGCAACAGCGCATAGCCTGTTGGCTTTGAAGCTCCCTTATGAAAATAGCTAGTATTGTCATTTTTAAATGTAAACATAATGACTGATGAATGAGAAGTTTCTTTAAAAAAAAGATTTCACTTGTTACGAAAAACTTACTTCCGGGTGATGGAGAGGACGAACGGACAAATGGGAACCTTTTGGAGATTATGTTGGATGACTCTCTCGCTTATCTTGTCAAGGATGAGGACGTGTCCTCGGGCATTTATGTTGTCCATTTGGAGGGTTTACATATGACCTAAGCTTCTTTTAGGTGACAAAACTGCAGATATGCACGTCACAAAACGAGAGGGCACCTCCTCCATGCATGGGCACATGCACCCACTTCTCAAAAAAATAAATCATTTTAAGTATGTTTTAAAATGTTAAAAAATGCAAAAGAAATTTTCACGCATATATGTTCATAAATGTGTGTGCGCGGCATAAAGTTTTGTGACAAAATGTCTTTCCATTTTTCTTCGAAGAAATATAAATTTAAGTGCTTCTAAATAGCATTTTCACGACATAATTTTTTGTCTTTTTTGCATAGACCACAAAAAAGTTATTTTTTTCATGAAACTTTATGCACGCACATAAAACATGAAGACGTACCGTGTATCCTTTTTCATATTTATTTTTTTACGTTTAGAAATGTGTTTTCCGAAGTGAATTCATATATACCCGGGTTCGTTCATGCACTTTCAGTCAGAAACACAGCGTCATGGCCATGTGTACGAGATAACGGGGAAGTTGGCATATGATTTTTCCACAAAGCCTTCCCGATTTACTTCTAATTCGTAGGAAAAAGGACGTTCAGACCGGTCCGTGAATGGACACAGGACCGTGTTCGGTGACAAAACACATACGGGCTGCGCGATTCAATGGTTGCAGGCGATATGTGGGCGTTGCGGATGCCCTAACACCGTTTTGATGTTCCCGGATACCTGCAGCAGAAATGAAGCACTCTGTAAGAGCATCTAGAGTCAGACGTCTCAAACCCCCCTCATACGTCTGGGTGGGTGGCCCGGTCACTGACCGGCAAAAAACGACGCAACATGACACCTCAAACCCCCGGACTGACCAACACCCCTCATATCTAACCTAAATATGGGACGGATATGGGAAAGCCCGGACACGACCGGGCGCATCTGCCATGTCGGACCCGACCCCGCATGTATTCGTCCCCATCCGCTCCCCGAATCAAACCCTAACCACTTCACACCATTCCCCTCCGCCACCCAAGCTCTTGTCTCGTGATCTCCAGCCTTCTCCGGCCCCTGTGGATGTCGCCTACTCCTCCCAGGATGAATCCATCATCAATCTCAGGTCCACCAGCACAGCGAGGGTTCCGGGCTCCGACGAGGAAGAGTAGGGCATGGGAGACGGCGGCGTCTTTAGTCCCATAAGCCGGATATCTAGTTGTGAAATCCATTATTGAGATGTAATCAGACGTGTCCACGAATGTTTTAAGGATCAGATTTGTCAAAATACTGCTGTAGATGCTCTAACATGTCGGCTTATCAAAAAGGAAGAAGCAGAGGCGGAGGTCAGGTTCGTTCTTCAACTTGCAGCCGAAGGTCAACCGTCAACGGACATCCCACGGATTTGGCGCTTCGCACACAACACAACAGCCCACATCCCGGCCGATGCCGCCGGTGGCATGCGCTTCAGATCATCACCGGCCGCCGGTGCTGGGTCTCTCATTGTGCCTGGGCGAAGACGGCGGTGGGGCTGCTCCCCTTTACGTGACACATTCATACCAAGGTGTCACAGCACACGCACGCGGCACCTCATCGTACCATACGCGCGCGCTCTCCGCCCTTCCCTTGTGTTACGACACTTCAGTTCTCGAGTGCTCTCACGGCCACGGGGAAACAATGGATTGCTCGCATGCTGCATTGCTTTTTTTTTTTTTGAGGGAACATGCTGCATTGCTGCTGTTGCCCAAGTGACAGCATTATCCCGCTCGACAAAGTGTCACGTGATGGTCCGGTCGCTCAGCGGGCCCAGTACGCGCGGTTCAAAATAAAGCGCAGGCAAGGGCCCGGCCCGCCCCGGCCCTTCCCATCAAACCAAAGCTGACGTACCGTCACATGCGCGCCACAGACAATTAACAACACGCCTCACAACCGTAAAAAACTACGCGACCAGCCTGCCCCACGACAAGCCGAGCAGAGCAGGTACCGCGTTCGCCATTGTCTACTCGCAGCGCTAGCTAGCGAGCTCGTCACTCACCCACTCCCCCTCCGTGCACTCGCTCTCCCTGCAGCTAGCCAGCCGCCGCTTCTGGCCATTGTAGCAAGGCAGATCCCCGAACCGGCGGATGCAGAAGCTCCAGCTCGCCAGCCCGACCGCGGTGTCCGTCCCGGCGCTCTTCCTCTTCGTCCTCTTCCTGCTCGCCGCGCGCCAGCAACGCTCGCTCCTCGACACCTACAGGTCCGGGTTCGCCTCCGTTTCCTCGTCGGGGTCGCCGCGGCTCGAGCCCGGGCGTCCTGCCGTCGCCCGGGTGCCCAAGGGATGCGACATTTTCCGGGGCGAGTGGGTGCCGGATGACGGCGGCGAGCCGTACTACACGAACCGGACCTGCCCGCTGATCCAGGAGCACCAGAACTGCATGAAGTACGGCCGCCCCGACCTCGGCTTCCTTAGGTGGCGCTGGCGGCCGGCGCAGTGCGAGCTCCCCCGGTTCGACGCGGCGGCCTTCTTCGACGCCGTCAGGGGCCGCTCCATGGCCTTCGTCGGGGACTCGCTCGCCAGGAACCACATGCAGTCCCTCATGTGCCTCTTGTCCAAGGTAATACTAATAATCAGTTCAGTTAGCTGATAGTACTCTCAATTTCCGTCCACTGATTATTGCCAAAAATTACTGATCTACAGAATGCATGATCCACATTTCGATGATTAGAGAGAGGGACTTGATTTTGATTCAATTTTTTTAATTGCAGCTGGAGTACCCCAAAGACATTTCCACGACGAAAAACCAAGAATTCAGGACATTGTACTACGAGTCTTACAACTTCACCATCTCCACCTTCTGGTCGCCGTTCCTCGTCAAGGCGAACCAGTCCGACGCCGACTACGGCAGCGGTCGGCTGTGGAATATCTACCTCGACGAGCCGGACGACGCCTGGCTGCCCGGCGTGGCGGGCGCCGACTACCTCGTCCTCTCGGGCGCGAACTGGTTCACGCGGCCGTCCCTGTTCTACGAGTCCGGCCGCCTCGTCGCCTGCCACTACTGCCTCGTCCCGGGCGTGCCGGACCTCACGCTGCGGCACTCGCAGCGGGTGGCGTTCCGCACGGTGCTGCGGGCGGTCACGAGCCACCCGGGCTTCAACGGGACGGCGATCGTGCGGACGGTGTCGCCGACGCACTTCGAGGGCGGGGAGTGGAACAAGGGCGGCGACTGCCGGCGGACGCGGCCGTACGCGGCGAACGAGACGCGCATGGCCGGGCTGAGCCTCGACTTCCACACGGCGCAGGTGGAGGAGTTCGCGCAGGCGGAGGAGGCGGCCAGGAGGAGAGGAGGGGGAGGCGCGAGGCTGGTGCTCATGGACACCACGGCGGCGATGCTGCTCCGGCCGGACGGCCACCCGAGCCGGTACGGGCACTGGGCGCACGAGAACGTGACCCTGTATAAGGACTGCGTGCACTGGTGCCTGCCGGGCCCGATCGACGCGTGGAACGAGATGCTGCTCCAGATGGTACTGCCCTGATGCACCGTGGTTGGCATGTGTCCAATGTCGTTGGCCGTTTTCTGGTTTCATCTGTGTGCTTCTCAACTGCTGGTTGTTACGGAATTCCATGTGGAAATAGATGACAAAGAATTTCCTACTTGTTCCCTTTCTTTAACGCAAATAATAAATACCGAACGTCAGGTATGAGCACATGACAAATTCAAACATTTTCTATGGCAAATTTAGTGACACGAAGATGTAAGTTAGTTGGCAAGCATGGTAATTTCATGTCAAAAAATAACTAAAGCATGAAAATTGGCATGCTTGGCAAATAAAATTGTTATCATCGTGTCTTCAAACTTGTTATCAAAAATGTTCGGGTTTGTCATGTGCTCGCAGTACCTGACATTTGATACTTATTATATTTTTTAAAATGTTTTTATTAACAACTAAATAATCGTCCATCCGTAGGAACAGGGGCCAAAAAAATTCTACTACTAAATTAATCCGTAATTATCTGCTCATGTTAATTTGATCCAGGGTAGCTAAAACCTAGCAAGCTGGATTCTAACTTGGTCTCATTCACATTGCCAGGACATCTCCAACGTTGACCTTCAAAACGGACGCAGTATCTGTCCGCGGACAGTGACGTAATAGCCGGCCATCCGACCCTGTCCCCTAAAATTTTCAGCTCTATTTTTTTTCTAATCACAGTGCTCGAAATAATTATAGAAAATAGTACAATTCATCAATAAATAACATGTAAATATCCCTAGTACAACAATAATTCAAATGTAAATATTACATTCGAGGTAACTGGATGTTTAACAAGTTTTTCGAATTCACTAGCAATACTAGAATGAGAGCCGACATATGCTGTCCTATAGCACCTCAAGACAATATGTGCAGGCTATACAACATATAGAGCAACAATGTGTAAATGAAAGAATTAACCAACATGTAGAGCAACAAGAAGCAAAACTTTCAATCTCCATGGTAGTCAAGCCTGATGACCACATTGTCTCCCTCGTGCAACCGGACGGCAAAACTTCATGACGGGTTGCAGATGATGTACAATCGATGCGATATCGACTTCACATCGCGTTGATAGATGATGTGCATGTCGTAGGGCATGAAGTTCTTTTACGCATGAAACGAAGCATACACGTGCTGCCAAAAAGATCGAGCCCCTTGAGTTCTTGCCAACAAAGTCCACAGATACGATCAACCAGGCATCGCACAACAACTCATCATCAATCACCGAACCCCTCCATCGTGCTTTATTCTAGAAAATAAAAAGAAGTTCAACAAAACATCTCAATGACATTTGACCGAACACTTGTTGGGCGTGGTGTCCGCCATGGACATCGTCGGCATGGGACGAAGGGTACCTGGCTGCGGAGGGAACCTGAGTGGACAACGACGTAGTCCAAACCGGACATGCACGTTGGTGGGAGCTACAGACGTCCTACCATGCTTGGTCGACGGTCGGAGAGGTATAGTGGCGACGACGGACGTGGAGGGTGTGGATGCAAAGTAAGGGGGAGCAGGGACAGAGTGGAGGAAAAGTGGTCGGAAAAGGGGATTTGAGTGGGTTGGGGGTGTCCAAGTCCTACGAGGCGTCAATCCAGACACCCATAAAGCCCTTCCCCTCCCGTGTTTTCTTATGATTTACAAAATGGGTCCGGATCAATCAGTGTGGCGGATGCGGATGATTTGAGGGTCCGTGTTGGAGATGATAGTTGGAAATATACCCTAGAGGCAATAATAAAGTGGTTATTATTATATTTCCTCAATCATGATAAAGGTTTATTGTTCATGCTATAATTGTATTGATCAGAAACTTAAATACACGTGTGAATACATAAACAAATACCAAGTCCCTAGTAAGCCGCTACTAGACTAGCTCGTTGATCAAAAGATGGTTAAGGTTTCCTGATCATAGACATGAGTTGTCGTTTGATAACGGGATCTTGTCATCAGGAGAATGATGTGATGGACAAGACCCATCTGTTAGCATAGCATATGATCGTTCATTTTTATTGCTAATGCTTTCTTAATGTCAAATACATGTTCCTTCGACCATGAGATCATGCAAGTCCCAGACTCCGGAGGAATGCCTTGTGTGTATCAAACATCACTTTGTAACTAGGTGATCATAAAGGTGCTCTACAGGTATCTCCAAAGGTGCCTATTGAGTTGGCATGGATCGGGATTGGGATTTGTCATTCCGTATGATGGAAAGGTATCTCTGGGCCCTCTCGGTGATACAACATCACAAGAAGCTTGCAAGCAAAGTGATTGAGGAGTTAGTGACAAGATGATGTATTATGGAACGAGTAAAGATACTTGCGGGTAACAAGATTTAACTAGGTATGAAGATACCGACGACCAAATCTCAGTCAAGTAACATACCGACGGACAGAGGGAACTAAGTGTGTTGTCATAAAGGTTCGACCGACAAAGATCTTCATAGAATATGTAGGAACCAATATGGGCATCCAGGTCCCGCTATTGGTTATTGATCGAAGAAGCGTCTCGGTCATGTCTACATCATTCTCGAACCCGTATGGTCCGCATGCTTAACGTTCGTTGACGATATAGTACTATATGAGTTATGTATGCTGGTGACCAAATGTTGTCCGAAGTCCCGGATGAGATCACGAACATGATGAGGTAAAGATTGATATATAGGATGATAGTATTCGGTCTCCGAATGGGTTCTGGAATACACCGGATAATTATCGGATCACCGGAAGGGTTTCCGGAAGGCCATGGGGAGTTGTTGGGCCTAATAGGCCAAAAGAAGGGGAGCACACCAGCCCACAAAGGGGGCTGGTGCGCCCCACCTCCTAGCCGCCGACCCTAGGAAGGAAGAAGGAGGGGTCAGCCCCTCCTGCCTTTCTCCATGCAAGGAAGAAGGAAGGGGAGGCGCCCTAGGGGCCGCTGGCCCCCCTTTCCTTCCTCCCACACGCCAAGTATGGAAGGGGGGGCTTGGCAGGCACCCTAGAGCAGCCGCCGGCCCCCCTTGGGGCGCATCCTAGGTTGCCCCCTCCACCTATATGTATGAGAGGAGGGGAGGGGGCGCCACACACCATGATTCACCAAGCCGTGTGCCGGCGCCCCCTCTCCCTCTAGTTCATCCTCCGCTTTAAATCCCTTGTGCTTGGCGAAGCCCTACGAAAATAGTTTCACCACCACCGTCACCATGCCGTCGTGCTGTTGGAACTCATCTACTACTTCACCGCTCTTACTCGACCAAGAAGGCAAGGACGTCATTGAGATGAACGTGTGTTGAACGCGGAGGTGCCGTACGTTCGGTGCTTGATCGGAACGGATAGTGAAGGTGTATGACTACATCAACCGCATTGATAAACACTTCCGCTTAGCGATCTACAAGGGTATGTAGATGCTCTCCCCCTCTCGTAGCTATGCATCTCCATGGAGATCTTGCGTGTGCGTAGAATTTTTTGTTTTTCGTGCAACGTTTCCCAACAGTGACCTCTACCCCTGGATTAAAAGCTCCCTAACTTTTGCGACATGAGAGCATCTACACCCATGGACACCAAATCCAGGCTCTCAAACGCCCACGAACGCACCTGGGCACACCCGCGGGCAGTGACCGGGCAGCCCTCAAAATTTCCTCTCTGCATCTGAATACCTCATACTCAAAATCTTAAATTCGTACAAGCCATGCAAAAGAGGAGAACCTATATACTACGTAGATCTACTAAAAGCTACCCTACCCTACTCCTCATCGGAGACATTCACGATCTACATGCCCGGCTCCAGGTACATGGGCGGCAACCGCAACTCTAGCTCCTACGGCTCCTCCACATCGGCCTCCACCTCTAGTTCGAGGAAAAGCGCGTCGGTCTCCGCCCATTCTTGCCAGATGAACCACCGGTTGGCCTCCACAAATTCTCGTGCTGGATGGATTCCAGAATGGCGATCTACTTCGTCATCTCTGCCGCTTGGGCGAGCTCAAACTCCACCATGGTGTCCTCCATGCCGAAGCCCGCAACTAGTTGCGGCTCCTCCTCCGGCTATGTCGTGTCCTCTTCCATCGGATTCGCCCCCTCCATGGGCTTCGGCTGGTGCTCCTCCTCCTCCATCTCCAGCGAGTCTAGACGTAGTCCCGCTGCAATCCGGGTGGCGCGCCTAACCCAGATCTCCTCGAGCATATGGAAACGCCGCCCGACGTAGCATAGCGTAGGTGGTCTTGTTTTGTCGGGGCAAGGCAGAGGCGGACGACGAGGGAAGAGGAGGTGGAAAGGGACATAAGTGGATGTGCTCAGGCTGGTGGCATAGAGAGAGAAAGAGGAATGGGATTTGCCTAGGGTTGAGGGACGACGTCCAGCTTAAATACTCGGACCTTGGCCCTCGGCGGCAAGCCGGAGTAGCGCCGCGCGGCATTCACACCAACACTGGAGGAGACGCCTGTCAGACCGTTGGGTTTCTAGGCGAGTACGTGTGGGACCCGGTCATCAGTCTGATGTGGTGGACATGCCTAGGCCACCTCATATCCGCTCCAGATTTAGGCTAAATATGAGAGGTGCCGGTTAGTCAGCGAAGAACCATCTGCCTGTATGTTTAAGACCGATTCGAGGCACCCGATTGTAAATGCTCTAAGCATACCGGCTATTCATGTTGTGTGTCGTGCAGGCAATGCAGCCCCGGGCAAATGCTCTGAGAGCATCTCCACTCGTGAAAGTGCAACTATCCCTGGGTGGTTTTGGTAATTCCTAACAACATAAAGCTCATTGAACTAATGCTCTTTCAAGATGATCATTTCAGCAAGTTCAATGATTGGCATGGCATGGACTAGGAATGTGGACCCATCAAAATGCTAAGGACACATATTAGCTCAAGCTCAAAACTCTACCTTTTCATTTTAGTAATCCAAGATCACATTGAGTCCATAGGAAAAGCCAATACTATTAAAAGGGTATGAGGTGTTGCTTAATGGCTTGCTTGCTCAAAATGCTTAGTGATATGCTCCAAAAGCCCTCAACCACTTTCTCATATCCACATATGTCCCAAACCAAAAGTCAAACTCGGCCTCACCGATTTGAACTATCCGGTGCCATCGAGTTCATTTGACATAGCCATTGCCAGAAACCCTAATCAGTTCGGTCTCACCGATAGGGATCTCGGTCTCACCAAGATGGTATTGCAAACTCTCTGTTTCCCTTCGTCACGTTTCGGTCTAACCGAGATGAGCGATCGGTCCCACCGAGTTCGCAATGCAAACTCTCTGTTTCCTTTTCGTAACGTTTCGGTCTCACCGGAATGAGCGATCGGTTCGAGTTTGCCTGACCAACTCTCTGTTTGTTTATTACAGAAATCGGTCCCACCGAGTTTATGTGATCGGTCTCACCGAGATTACATTATGCCCTAACCCTAATGAAATCGGTCCCCCCCCCCGAGTTGACATGTTGGTCCCACCGAAAAGCCTAACGCTCACATTTTGAACTAAATCGGTCTGACCGAGTTTCATGATTCGACCCCAACGAGTTTGGTAAATTGTGTGTAACAGTTAGATTTTGTGTGGAGGCTATATATACCCCCTCCACCCAACCCCCATTCGGGAGAGAGAGCCATCAGAACGTGTCTACACGTCTACCATACACTTTCTGAGAAAGAACCACCTACTCAAGTGTTGAGACCAAGATATTCCAATCCAACCACAAGAATCTTGATCTCTAGCCTTCCCCAAGTTGCTTTCCACTCAAATAATCTTTTCACCAAATCCAAATCAGTGAGAGAGAGTTGAGTGTTGGGGAGGCTATCATTTGAAGCACAAGAGCAAGGAGTTCATCATCAACACATCATCTATTACCTTCTGGAGAGTGGTGTCTCCTAGATTGGTTAGGTGTCACTTGGGAGCCTCCGTCAAGATTGTGGAGTTGAACCAAGGAGTTTGTACGGGCAAGGATATCGCCTACTTCATGAAGATCTACCCAAGTGAGGCAAGTCCTTCGTGGGTGATGGCCATGGTGGGATAGACAAGGTTGCTTCTTCGTGGACCCTTCCTGGGTGGAGCCCTCCGTGGACTCGCGCAACCGTTACCCTTCGTGGGTTGAAGTCCCCATCAACGTGGATGTACGATAGCACGACCTATCAAAACCACGCCAAAAATCTCCATGTCTACATTGCGTTTGCTCCCTCTAAACTCCTTCCTTTACCTTCATGTGCAATGATTTACACTCCGCTGCTATACTCTTATACTTGCATGTGTAGGTTGATTGCTTGACTTGCTAAGTTGCTAAAAATTTGCCAAGACTTAAAATTGGGAAAAGGCTAAATTTTTATTTGGTCAAGTAGTCTAATCACCCCCCTCTAAACATACTTTCGATCCTATAAGTGGTATCAGAGGTTTGGTCTCCTTTTACCTTGATTTCCATAGCTTTGGTGATCATAGACTTGGTTTCACAACCTAGGAGACACTACTGCAGGATGCTGCTAAAGCAACACTACGATTAGAGACCCTTCGACGAAAATGTGTGCGATGCCATAATCGCAAACGATGGTGTAAAAAACCCGTCAAAAAGGTGTAAAACGTTTGCGATGGAGGATGCATCAAACACGGTTCAGATTTTAGTTGCGTGTGTGATTCAGGGCATACAGTTCAGTTCAATTAACCATTTTTGATGAGGAGGAACAAAAGAAACGGGTAGCCAGACGAAGGCGTGTGCGATGTACAACATACGGTTCACTCAGATGAACTGTTTGTGATTAGGCAACACAAAACAAATGGGCAGCCAGATGAAGGTGTGTGTGATATACAGCATATGGTTCACTCGGATGAACTGTTTGTGATTAGGCAACACAAAAGAAATAGTCAGTCAGATCAAGGTGTGTGTGATTGAGGGCATACGCTTCAGAAGGATTAACTGTTTGCGATTAGGCAACAGAACAGAAATGGGTAAGCCAGATCAAAGTGTCTGCGATTGATGGCATACACTTCACATGAATGAACTGTTTGCGATTAGCCACAACAAACTGAGACAGTTAGGTAGATCAACGTGTGTGCGCTAGACGGGCACACCCATTCTAATTAAAAGAAGCGTGCACGATGGTAATAACGAGCGCACGATTGTTGGAACAAGATGTGTGCTGACATTGTCTATTGTGGTGCACCCTATGGTGCAAATGCCACGTACGCGGCTGAAGGCGTACGTGCCCACATTACGCCTTCCGAGAATAGTGCCACACTTATAACCGTCAGAAAATTTTGAGCATGCGTCCTGTCACAATTTTTTTAGAAGAACAGGGAGGCCGCGTCCCGTCACATTCCGAATTACAAACCTGTTCACACCGATCAAAACCTAAACGGTTTCCCACTTAGGAGCCTATTACTATGCGGTTATAAATACTACTACTCCAAGATGACTGCACATTCTCCCTCAACTCCTCATCCACAAAAAGTCAAAAACAAACAAGTCATTCATCATCGTTCCCTTGTGTCCGCCATGGCCAGCATGAGTTCTGGGTCGAGAGATTGCCACCAGGGAGAGGCGAGCCTGGAAGCGGAAGCACGAGAGATGTCCCACCTCGCCGCGAAAGCAACCAACATGTCCCGCCGCACGACCGTAGCAGCAGAGAGGTCCCGCCGCGCCGCCGAAGCAGCACGGAAGATACGCCGCGCCGTCGATGCAGCAGACTGGTCTGGCCGTGCCGTGGAAGCAGAAGAGATGTCCCGCCGCGCCATGAATGCAGCAGAGATGTCCTCCCGCGCCACGGTGGCTTGGAAAATGTCTCGCGGGCAGGCAATGACTCTTACAAGTGCATACGTGCCCTCGTCCTTAGGCCGATGGATCATATCTCCAGGTGGGCGAAGTTGCAGGATGACCTGAAAGCCTCGTTTGAACAGTCTACCGACGTCATCGGGCAACTAAATGAGAGCAATGCGAAGCTCCGGGCCGAGCGCGACCTACTGAGGGCGAAGATCGTCGGAAGTGCGGAGTAGCAGGAGCAGACCACTGCCTTGTTGAAGAGGACCGGCGTCATCGTCGAGAAACTTATGGACGAGAATGCCATGCTGCGCATCGAGCGTAGAAGGCTGGTGGAGGAATTCATGGATTCTCTCAAGCAGCATCTTGAGGACAAGAAAGAGCTCGTCGCCGCTCGCTGCGAAGACTAGTTCCCGCGGCCTGCAGCAACACATCAAGAAAGTAGAGATCAGCGAGCCAGATCGTTGTCTTCCTTCTTCTTTTGCCCTTGTGTATTTCGGGCGTTGCCTCATGTGGCTTTTTAAAATTATATTTCTAAATATGTAAGACAATTATTATCCAATGTCATCGTCCTTATATTTATCATGCTTGCTATAAGTCACAATCGATGCTATATAGGTCTGTCGGATCTTACATCAAGATCCGTGCAAAACATTCTTTTCAGATTTTCATTTCTCTCTCTTAAATCTCAGTCCAGTGAGACATATAGCCACATCACAGAATAGGTGCTCGGACGTCATTAATGGAGACGCTGGGAGGGAGGTGCGCGGCGGGTAGCGGTCAAAGGGCTCTCCTCCCGATGAGCACGCGTAGGGGTCTGATCACACACCTGCCGTACTCAAATAGCTACCCCGCACGGCACCTCCTAGCCAATAAAAAAGGGGACGCGTGGCCGCATGTAATTGGTAAGTCGAACGCCCACGGTTTTAATAATACTTGTGTTTCCGATTTGTAACGTGACAGCACTTGTTCCAAAATGACTTTGTTGATTGTTAATGTGTGCGCCTTCGCAAATCGGACAAAAAAATTACCACAACATGTTGGTGCCATGTCATGAGACCATGCCAAGTTTCATGATTTTCAGGCGTGTTTTGGAATTATAGTAATTAAAAAACCAAATTTCTCGATCTTTCCGGCCGAGCCACGACGCTCAGATGTTTGAATTTCACGCACATCTCTTGCACGAGACCTAGAAATTCACCCAAGGACACACATGTGATTTTTCAAACAATTTTGGTGCACTGGAGCCTGTGCTTGTAGTCCCAATTTGAATTATGCACATTAAATGCCCAGAAACTCAATTAATGTATAAAAAGTTCAAATGAACCCGGAATAATTCCAAAATTTAGCATGATACTTCTATTTGGTCTAATCTGGCTGTGTAAAAAAATTAAGGCGGGAGAAGGTAGTGTACGTATGTCGTTTCGCATACAGAGGTGACACGTTCCCTCTCGGAACCATGATCCTTCTTGAGGGAAGCTCCGGTTTGCAAGAAGCTTACACCAAAGCTTGTTCCAATTCGGCCAAAAAAATTACCGCGGCATGTTTGTGCCATGTCATGACACCATGCCAAGTTTCATGATTTTCAGGCGTGTTTCGGAATTACAGGAAATAAAAAACCAAGTTTCTCAATCTTTCCGGCCTAGCCATGATGCCCAAATGTTTGAATTTCACTCCCATCTCTTGCATGGGACCTAGAAATTCACCCAAGGACACACATGTGATTTTTCAAACAACTTTGGTGCATTGGAGCCTGTGCTTGTAGTTCAAATTTGAATTATGCACATTAAATGCGTAGAAACTCAATTAATGTATAAAAAAGCCAAATGAACCCAGAATAATTCCAAAATTTATCCACGGTACTTCTATTTCGTCCAATCTGGATGTGTAAAAAAATTAAGACATGAGAAGGTAGTGTACGTATGTCGTCTCGCACACGGAGGTGACACGTTCCCTCTCAAAACCACGAGCCTTCTCGAGGAAAGCTCCGGTTTACAAGAAGCTTACACCAAAGCTTGTCCCAATTCGGCCAACGAAATTACCACAGCATGTTGGTGCCATGTCATGACACCATGCCAAGTTTCATGATTTTCAGGCATGTTTTGGATTTACAGAAATTAAAAAACTAAGTTTCTCAATCTTTCCGATCGAGCCACGACGCCTAGATCTTTGAATTTCACTCCCATCTCTTGCATGGGACCTAGAAATTCGCCCAAGGACGCACATGTGATTTTTCAAACAACTTTGGTGCACTGGACTATGTGCTTATAGTTCAAATTTGAATTATGCACATTAAATGCGCAGAAACTTAATTAATGTATAAAAAAGCCTAACGAACACGGAATAATTCCAAAAATTAGCACGATACTTCTATTTGGTCTAATCTGCCAGTGTACAAAAATTAAGGTGGGAGAAGGCAGTGTACGTATGTCGTTCCGCACACGGACGTGACACGTTCCCTCTTGGAACCAAGAGCCTTCTTGAGGGAAGCTTCAGTTTGCAAGAAGCTTACACCAAAGCTTGTCCCAATTCGGCCAAAAAAATTACCACAGCATGTTGGTGCCATGTCATGACACCATGCCAAGTTTTATGATTTTCAGGCATGTATTGGAATTACAAGAATTAAAAAACCAAGTTTGTCAATCTTTCCGGCCGAGCCACGACGCCCAAATGTTTGACTTTCACTCCCATCTCTTGCGTGGGACCTAGAAATTCACCCAAGGACACACATGTGATTTTTCAAACAACTTTGGTGCACTGGAGCATGTGCTTGTAGTTCAAATTTGAATTATGCACCTTAAATGCCCAGAAACTTAATTAATGTATTAAAAAGGCCAAACGAACACGGAATAATTCCAAAATTTAGCATGATACTTCTATTTGGTCGAATCTGCCAGTGTACACAAATTAAGGCGGGAGAAGGTAGTGTACGTATGTCGTTTTGCACACGGAGGTGACACGTTCCCTCTCGGAACCACGAGCCTTCTTGAGGGAAGCTCCGTTTTGCAAAAAGCTTACATCAAAGCTTGTCCCAATTCGGCCAAAAAATTTACTGCAACATCTTGGTGCCATGTCATGACACCATGCCAAGTTTCATGATTTTTAGCCGTGTTTTGGATTTATAGGAATTAAAAAACCAAGTTTCTCAATCATTCTGGCCGAGCCACGACGCCTAGATGTTTGAATTTTATTCCCATTTCTTGTATGAGACCTATAAATTCACCCAAAGACACACATGTGATTTTTCAGCAAACTTTCGTGCATTGGAGTATGTGCTTGTAGTTCAAATTTGAATTATGCACATTAAATGCCCAGAAACTCAATTTATGCATAAAAATGCCAAACAAACCCGGAATAATTCCAAATTTAAACACGACACTCATGTACTAGTTGCATGTTCACCGTATGTAAATGTTCTAGCAATTCAAACACCATCCTTTCCCTCCGTAACACCATTTTGTCTTTCAAAACATAATGAAAAAAATTAGGTATACCACAAATAGTTTACTAGAAAGAATTATGTGGGATGCGATATAAAATATCTTGGGGCACCGTCTTGTCTGGCTTACGCAGGAAGCTTCTCCGTCTACAGTCCACCGCCCCCGCTTGAACCACACTTACGCGCCAGTTTCTCGCGGCACCGAGCAAAATTTTTTTGCCACCGCGGAAATATCTATCTCCCCGCCCCCTCCCTCCTACCAAAACCCACATTTCCACTGTTCCTCCTTGCTTTCCAAGTTCAAACCTTCACTGCTGCTTACTGGTAGCTCAGCCTCCTCGCCGACGACCCTTCTACTTGCAGCGCCGCCTCCTCGCTGGCTACCCTTCTTCTTGCAGCGCCACCTCCTCGCCGGCAACCGTTCTTTTTGCAGTGCCGCCTCCTCGCCGGTGACCCTTCTTCTTGCCGCTCGGCCTCCTCGCCACCAACCCTTCTTCTTGCTGCGCGACCTCCTCGCCATCGACCCTTCTTCTTGCTATGCGACCTCATCAATATGGTCAGGTAATCCACACCCCAACCACACCATCCTCCTCCTTTCCCGTTCCACATGCCCCGACTGACGTTGTGACACCTTCCATCGAAATCACTGCCCCCCCTCCAATTAAGCACCGCCCACAACCATTTTACACGCAGTATAACATGGAGCTAAGTGGCATGCGGCCGCACACACGAACGAGGTCGCTATGGCTGCCATCCGTGTCGACCGCCAGATCCTAGAGGAGCACCTCATCTTCGAGGGCACCGTCGACACCACCGCGCAGTTGTCTACTTTAAAATACAGTTCGTGATGTTTTCTCGAGGCCACCGCCAGTGCCTTCTAGTGATTTGTCCTCTGTAATGTTAATATGCAATCTGATGTTCAGTTAACAGTTTGGTCCTCTGAAATGTAATGTTTAGTTAACACTTTGGTCTAACAATTGCTATATTTCGTAGTACTGTTCTCAAGCATTCTATGTTTTGTTAACTGTCTTATCTTCTCATACATGTTTCTACTCTGCAATGTCGTGCTCAGTTAACTATTTTGGTTCATTTGCTTTGCTGTCCATTTAACTGTTTGGTTCAGTTCTGCAATTTGATTGTCATTTGCTGTGGGTACAATTTTGTATTGTTATGCATGTGACACCAATCGAATTTGGCTGTGCTCAATACATATTCTACTGATAGTATGGCAACTCTCAGTTAACCTGATTAAGATCTTCCTTATGTGTGGTGCAGGGAAACAATGGGAGACACTGCGGTTTACCATCGAGGGTTGTTCAAGCAGGGTCCTTTGGCTAATAGCACAATATTGTGCAGTTGTAGGAATCATTCTAATATTTAGGTTTCTTACAATTTGTTCTTGCACATGTAGGTCCTGTTGTGAGAGGCTTAGACCCACTGTTCGACCCATTTTGCATATGGAAAAATGAGATGTCCATGAATATCAGTCAAGTCAAGAAACTCAGAAAGATTGTTAGGATGAAGAAACTTGCGACGAATAACAGCAAGATCTTTGTTTGCACAATGAAGAAGACATTAGTCAACTATAGGATGGTACCAATTCTTTTACCTTGTTTTTACCCCTTGTGCCATTTCAAAATTTACAACAGCAATTTCTGCATAGCTTTGTTTTTAGTACTTTTCAAAGCAGTTCACCGATGATTACCTCTCAAACCACCTGCATGGTCAAGAGGCGAGGAAGATATTCATTCAACACCCACGGTACAATATTGAAGTCTTGCTGAAGAGGACGGAGGTTGGGCGGGCAATTATCCATAGCCACTGGCCTAAAGTTGCAAGGACATTCAACATCACTGAAGGCTCAATATTTGCCTTCCGCTTCTGCAGTTCTCCAGATAAGATTCATCTGTCTATTTACCGTGTATGATGCTACTTTCCAAAGGTTTTTGATGCTGCATCTGAAACTTTGTGCTGTTGTGTAATGGCGTAACTGAGTGCTGATACGTCCATTTTGCATCATGCTTTTATATCGATATTTATTGCATTATGGACTGTTATTTCACTTTATGTCACAACACTTATGGCTATTCTTTCTTATTTTACAAGGTTTACATAAGGAGGGAGAATGCCGGCAGCTGGAATTCTGGGCTGGAAAAGGAGCGAATATTAGAGACCTATTCTGCGCAACTCCAAAAGTCCTGAAACTCCACGGAACATCTTAAAATAAATAAAGAAAAATCCTCGCCAAAGATGAAGGCCAGGGGACCCACACCCTGCTCACGAGGGTGGGGGCGCGCCCCCCTCCTAGGGCGCGCCCCCTACCTCGTGGGCCCCCTGGTGACTCTCCGACGTCCATCTTCTCCTATATGAAGTCTTTCGATGAGAAAAAATCAGAGGGAACTTTTCAGGACGAGACTCCGCCGCCACGAGGCGGAACCTTGGCGGAACCAATCTAGAGCTCCGGCAGAGCTGTTCTACCGGGGGTACTTCCCTTCGGGAGGGGGAAATCATCACCATCGTCATCACCAACGCTCCTCTCATCGGGAGAGGGGAATCTCCATCAACATCTTCACCAGCACCATCTCATCTTCAAACCCTAGTTCATCTCTTGTATCCAATTCTTGTCTCAAAGTCTGGGATTGGTGCTAGTAGGTTGCTAGTAGTGTTGATTACTCCTTGTAGTTGATGCTAGTTGGTTTATTTGGTGGAAGATCATATGTTCAGATCCTATATGCATATTATTACCCCTCTGATTATGAACATGAATATGCTTTGTGAGTAATTACGTTTGTTCCTGAGGACAAGGGAGAAGTCTTGCTATTAGTAGTCATGTGAATTTGGTATTCGTTCGATATTTTGATAAGATGTATGTTGTCAGCCTCTAGTGGTGTTATGTGAACGTCGACTACATAACACTTCACCATTATTTGGGCCTAGAGGAAGGCATTGGGAAGTAATAAGTAGATGATGGGTTGCTAGAGTGACAGAAGCTTAAACCCTAGTTTATGTGTTGCTTCGTAAGGGGCTGATTTGGATCCATATGTTTCATGCTATGGTTAGGTTTACCTTAATACTTTTGTTGTAGTTGCGGATGCTTGCAATAGAGGTTAGTCATAAGTGGGATGCTTGTTCAAGTAAGAACAACACCCAAGCACCGGTCCACCCACATATCAAATTATTAAAGTATCGAACGCGAATCATATGAACGTGATGAAAACTAGCTTGACGATATTCCCATGTGTCCTCGGGAGCGCTTTTCCTATTATAAGAGTTTGTTCCGGCTTGTCCTTTGCTCTAAAAAGGATTGGGCCACCTTGCTGCACTTTATTTACTTTTGTTACTTGTTGCACGTTACAATTCATCTTGTCACAAAACTATCTGTTACCACTTATTTCAGTACTTGCAGAGAATACCTTGCTGAAAACCGCTTATCATTTCCTTCTGCTCCTCGTTGGGTTCGACACTCTTACTTATCGAAAGGACTATGATAGATCCCCTATACTTGTGGGTCATCAAGGCGCCGTTGCCGGGGAGTGTAGCGCCTTTGGTAGGTGGAATTTGGTAAGGAAAAATTTATATAGTGTGCTGAAATTTACTGTCACTTGTTACTATGGAAAGTAATTCTCTGAGGGGCTTGTTCGGGGTATCTTCACCCCGTCCAGTAGAGCAAAGAGTTGCTCCTCAACCTACTGAACCTATTGAAAATGAAACTCCTTTTGAATTCCCTTCGAGTATGATGGAAAAACTGCTAGCTAACCCTTTTACAGGAGATGGAACAAAGCGTCCTGATGAGCACTTAATATATGTGGATGAAGTTTGTGGGTTATTTAAGCTTGCAGGTATACCCGATGATGTTGCTAAGAAGAAGGTCTTCCCTTTATCTTTGAAGGGAGACACATTGATATGGTATAGGCTATGTGATGATATGAGATCATGGAACTATAAAAGATTGAAGTTGGAATTTCATCAAAAGTATTACCCTATGCATCTTGTTCATCGTGATCACAACTATATATATACTTTCTGGCCTCGCGAAGGAGAAAGCATCGCTCAAGCTTGGGGGAGGCTTAAATCAATGTTATATTCATGCACCAATCATGAGCTCTCGAGAGAAATAATTATGCAAAGTTTTTATGCTCGGCTTTCTCATGATAATCAAACCATGCTCGATACTTCTTGTGCTGGCTCTTTTATGATGAAGACTATTGAATTCCGATGGAATTTATTGGATATAATTAAATGCAACTCTGAAGATTGGGACCTCGACGAAGGTAAGGAGTCAGGTATGACACCTAAGTTTGATTGTGTTAAATCTTTTATGGATACCGATATTTTCCGTAAGTTTAGCACTAAATATGGACTTGACTCTGAGATAGTAGCTTCTTTCTGTGAATCTTTTGCTACTTATGTTGATCTCCCTAAGGAGAAGTGGTTTAAATATCATCCTCCCATAGAAGTAAAAGTAGCTGCACATATTAAAGTTGAAGAAAAGACTGTCACTTATAATGATCCTATTGTTCCTACTTCTTATGTTGAGAAACCACCTTTCCCTGTTAGAATAAAGGATCATGCTAAAGCTTCAACTGTTGTTCGTAAAAGCAATATTAGAACTTATACACCCCCTCAGCAAGTTAAAGTAGAACCTAATATTTCTATTGTTAAAGATCTTTTGTCTGATAATATTGATGGGCATCTTATTCAGTTCGAAGGTGAAACTGCTAGAATTGCTAAACCTTGTGCTAAAGATAAACATAGGCCGGTGGTAGGCGTGCTTGTTATTTCTGTTAAAATAGGAGATCATTGTTATCATGGCTTATGTGATATGGGTGCACCTGCTGAGTTAGAAGGTATTGATGTCACAATTAAACTTGCCAATAGAGATACTATTTCACCAATTGGAATTGTTAGAGATGTTGAAGTCTTGTGTGGGAAAACTAAATATCCTGCTGATTTTCTTGTTCTTACTTCTCCGCAAGATAGCTTTTGTCCCATTATATTTGGTAGACCCTTTTTGAACACTGTTAATGCTAGGATAGATTGCTAAAAGAATGTTGTTACTATTGGCTTGGATGATATGGTTCATGAGTTTAATTTCTCTAAATTTAGTAAACAACATCATGAGGAAGAATTACCTAGTAAGGATGAAATTATTGGTCTTGCTTCTATTGCCGTACCTCCTAGTGATCCTTTAGAACACTATTTGCTAGACCATGAAAATGATATGTTCATGAATGAAAGAAGGGAAATAGATGAAGTATTCTTTAAACAGGAACCTATTCTGTGACACAATTTGCCTGTTGAAATTTTAGGGGATCCTCCTCCACCCAAGGGTGATCCCATGTTTGAGCTTAAACCATTGCCTGATAATCTTAAATATACTTATCTTGATGAAAAGAAGATATATCCTGTTATTATTAGTGCTAACCTTTCAGAGCATGAAGAAGAAAGATTGTTGAAAACTCTGAAGAAGCACCGTGCTGCTATTGGATATACTCTTGATGATCTTAAGGGCATTAGTCCCACTCTATGTCAACATAAAATAAAGTTGGAAGCAGATGCCAAACCAGTTCGTGATCCTCAACGACGTCTGAATCCTAAAATGAAAGAAGTGGTAAGAAAAGAAATACTCAAGCTTCTGGAGGCAGGTATAATTTATCCCATTGCTGATAGTCAGTGGGTAAGTCCTGTCCATTGTGTCCCTAAGAAGGGAGGTATTACTGTTGTTCCTAATGATAAAGATGAATTGATTCCACAGAATTATCACAGGTTATAGGGTGGTAATTTATTTTTGCAAATTAAATAAATCTACTAAGAAAGATCATTACCCCTTACCTTTTATTGATCAAATGCTAGAAAGATTATGCAAACATACACACTATTGCTTTCTAGATGGTTATTCTGGTTTCTCTCAAATACCTGTGTCGGCTAGAGATCAAACAAAGACTACTTTTACATGCCCTTTTGGTACTTTTGCTTATAGACGTATGCCTTTTGGTTTATGTAATGCACCTGCTACCTTTCAAAGATGCATGATGGCTATATTCTCTGACTTTTGTGAAAAGATTTGTGAGGTTTTCATGGACGATTTTTCCGTCTATGGTTCCTCTTTTGATGATTGCTTGAGCAATCTTGATCGAGTTTTGCAGAGATGTGAAGAAACTAATCTTGTCTTGAATTGGGAAAAGTGTCACTTTATGGTTAATGAAGGTATTGTCTTGGGGCATAAAGTTTCTGAAAGAGGTTTTGAAGTTGATAAAGCCAAGGTCGATGCTATTGAAAAGATGCCATGTCCCAAGGACATCAAAGGTATAAGAAGTTTCCTTGGTCATGCCGGATTTTACAGGAGGTTCATTAAGGACTTCTCAAAAATTTCTCGGCCTCTGACTAATTTATTGCAAAAAGATATACCATTTGTGTGTAGAAGCATTTGAAATACTTAAGAAAGCATTAGTCTCTGCACCTATTGTTCAGCCACCTGATTGGAATTTACCCTTTGAAATTATGTGTGATGCTAGTGATTATGCTGTAGGTGCTGTTCTAGGGCAAAGAGTTGATAAGAAATTAAATGTTATTTATTATGCTAGTAAGACTCTAGACAATGCTCAAAGAAATTATGCTACTACTGAAAAAGAGCTTTTAGCAGTTGTATTTGCTTGTGATAAGTTCAGACCTTATATTGTTGATTCTAAAGTAACTATTCACACCGATCATGCTGCTATTAAATACCTTATGGAAAAGAAAGATTGTCATGGAATTGTCACGGCAGATGTCCTAGCGTGAGGACTTAGTCGTGAGGCCAACACATCTATGTGGTACCTTGAGAGGGGTTGAGCGGAATCGAGAGACGCAACACAAGACAGGGATTTAGACAGCTTCGGGCCCCGGGAAACATCATCCGGTAACAACCCTACGTGTTGTTTGAGGCTAGGTCTCATTATCATCACCAGGGAGTTGTCGTAAACCGGCTCTCCTCTTTGTGTCTAGCCCTAAGATTATTTCTTCTTGCTTCTCCCTCTTTGGGGAGCCCTGCCCCTCCTTATATATGTTGAAGGGGCGGGTTACATGTGGAGTCCTATTAGGATTAGGACTAGTCTATCTTCTAATACAAACCGGATACAAGTCTGGGTCTTGACTCCTTGTAAGGGAAATATTCCTCACACCTTTTATCTTTAAACCGGCCACCACTAACATAAACCGGCCTGCTGGGCCTTGGGCCTTGTCATCCATCTGGAACACACGCCGGGTCACCAATGAGTCTTCAGGCTCGTGAATCATCATACCAGTGAACCGCCAGACACGTAAGTCACCAATCCTCTGGGGGGTTACCAATGAAATGCCAAGTCCGGTCGGGTTATACTTCCGACCGGTTTACGCCGTGGGGTATATCCCAACATTAGCCCCCAAGTTTAGCTTGGATTTATCCATGGTAAACTTATACTACAAAATAAACACAAGAACCAATTTGATAGGTTGTGCTCCGAGTTAAGAACTCTTGTAAACCGGCACCTGAACATCCTTAAGTCCTTGTCATTTCCTTCTTCTAGAAAATCCGAGTCAATAGGCCAGCTTCATAATCAATTTGCTGACATTGGTTTGTCATAGAGAAATATTGTGAAGAATAACTCCTTTGACTTCCACTCCCAATGCTTGACAAAAATATTGGCCTTTGAAATACTCATTTGATCTTCAGCCGGTTTAAGAATGTAGGACTTTACCGGTTTACCATTGCCAAAATTGCCGGTTTAAGAATATTGACGACACCGGATCAGAACTGTTTGTTAACATCAGTTTTGAAAATATACCTCTTATATGGCTATCACTTGTAGCCCCCAAGTCTTAAGAAGGTAGCATAGCAACATCTTAAGACTTGCTTCAATATGAATGTCACAAGCTTGAAGAAATCCAGGTTGTTCATCTCAATCACCAGTCAGAACTGAGTATTCCACATATGTACCCCCCAAGTGCCGGGTTGTCATGCTTGCAGCAACCTGGGACTTGAAATTGCCTTATGCTCATAAAAACTTCAACCAGTGTAGCCCCCAAGGGCCGGGTTATTATGCAATAATGAGCAGGGACTTTGTAAATATGATCATGTAAACTTGAGCAACAATGTGTAGCCACCAAGGGCTAGCTCAATAAGATAATATTGAGCTGGGACTTGATATATTCTTCAATGAAAATAACATCATATGATGTAACCCCCATCATGGGGCTTGAATCCACGTCCACAAGGTTAAGAGCCTTGTGCTTTACCAACTAAGCAGTGGACCCTTCAATATAATGGATTTAAGACTTGTGTATCTTGAATTGTTGATAGGAGCAATAGGCAGCCCCAAGGGCCGACTCATTACAATGTGATGAGTCGGGTCTTCAATAAGGTGAGCAAAAATGACTTTGCATTATCCCCCAAGTGTCATGGTGCATGCTTGCAGCGACATGAGACTTGCATATTTGATGTAATCTCAACTTGAATAATGTAGCCCCCAAGTGCCGGGTCGTAAGCTTGCAGCGACTCGGTACTATTCCTTCCAATGTAGAATAAATCATATCCATTGATAAAATAATAGCCATTGCGCCAAAGCGATCTTGAATACCTTAACTCTTGACAAGTAAATCCGGAGTTTAAATACCCGAAGGCTCTTGTCCGATGGCGATTTTAATACACCTCCATTGTAAGCTCGAATTTTCATAACCCGGCGGCTGATAGCCTTTGAGAAAATCCAAAATGGATAACCCTTTTGAAGCATCAGTTTTGATGATGAGCTTGAATTTATATGTCATAATTCTGCAAATCCTGCTCAAAGTGTAAATGACATATGCCCTGGCGACTTAATGTTGAAAGCCAGGGTGGGTAGTCACCCGAATGCATTCTTATCTGTGACAGTGAATCACACCGTTGATTTTATCAACTTTTTGTAGCAAGGGCGATAACCTCAATCTTGAGTATTGATAACTCCTCCCATATTTTGCTGGTTTTATGATAAAACTGTATCGGGTTGTAATAAACACCGGATTATCCTTATAATACCGGTGACTTGTTACTCAAAACTAGTCCGGGTCAATAAGCACCGGATTATCCTTATAATACTGGTGATTTGTTAGTAAACACCAGACCAGGTCGATAAGCATCGGATTATAACTGATTATGTACTGCCAACTAGTTTAGTTGAAAGCCAAGCCGGGTTAATGAACACCGGTATATCCATGCACATATGATACATGCTATGATGATGTAATGATGATGCAACGTATGATGATGTATATGTATGATCAAGAGGGTTTAAGCTATGGTTCAGATATGACTAGAGCCCCCATGTAGTCATAATTATGGCATTGCGCTGATCAAGAGGTGTAACTGTGGTTCGAATACGACCAAGCCCCCAAGTGATTTCCCTAGTGCCCTTATGCCTATTAAGAGGCGTAACTATGGTTCGAACCCATAGCCCCCAAGTGATTTCCCTGGTGGTCTTATGCCTATCAAGAGGTATAGCTATGGTTCGGATACGACCAAGCCCCCAAGTGATTTCCCTGGTGCCCTGATGCCTATCAAGAGGTGTAGCTATGGTTCGGATACGACCAGAGCCCCCAAATTATTTCCCTGGTGGCCTTTAAGCCTATCAAGAGGTGTGACTATGGTTCGAACATAGCCCCCAAGTGATATTGTGAGCTGGGCTCAAGGGATACACATGTTTGAGTTGTGCTGTGCAACAAACTCTCTTTGGCCCCTTGTGAAAATATTGGCTTGATAGCCGGATTACCAAAGTAACTAGAGCTGTGCTCTTATGATAATATTGGCTTGATAGCCGGATCAATATGTAATCAGAACTCCGCTTTATAAACAGAAGCCCCCATGTGATCAATAATATGATAAGCCAATAAGGCAGGATAACCGATGTTTGAACCGTGCATCATGGCAACAGGTCCTCTTCGGCAACCTTTAACTTTTATGAGAACTCGAACTTTGCGAGAGATATTTCTTCTTGAACCAGATGTTAAACCGGATATTAAGAGCTTCAAAGCTTTATGGGAGATATCTTTCCCTTGAACCGGATTTTGAACCGGAATCTTCAATTTCAGCCAAAAATTGTCTGACGGCCTTTAAACTCGAACTTGCGAGAAGTTAATTCTTTTTTGAACCGGAAATTCTTAAACTGGATTTGAAAGCTTCAGAACTTTGTGGGAGAAAATATTTCCCTTGAACCGGATTTTAAACCGGAATCTTTATTTTGAACCGACAATTTTCTGACGGCCTTTCAATTTTCATCAATATGGCGGTATCCTTCGGAACCGGGTTATCATTCCCTCCAATGACCCAGAGTTCCCGAGTCATGTCATTGTAGCCCCTGAGTCTCAAGGCGATTTGAGGAGTTGGCTTGAGATTCTTCATAATTAACCGTGATATAGACCGGTTTGAATCCAACATGGGACAACTTGCAGACTGGAGTAATTGCTCTTTTATAGAAAGCAATATACAAAAAATATGCTGGATGGATTTCACCTGATGCGTCAGGTCAGTAATTATCACCGCGGAGTTGATGATCACCATGGTGAAACTGAAATCAATCACGGCCGAGTCGGCCGCGGGTTCTGACAGATCTGTCGGCTGCAGAGTTTTTAAACCGGTGTGGACGGGATAGTCGACCGCGGGGTTGTAAACCGGTGCAGTCGCGAGAGATGGTCATGACATTGTAAGCCGGTGCGGCCGCGAGAGACGACCATGGCATTGTAAGCTGGTGCAGGAGCCCGTTGAGTAACGACGACCACCTGTGCCAAAAGATGTTGGCGTGCCTCCATCTCTGCGGTATAATATCACTTTTGGTCATAAATAATTGTCCTGCATAAACAATATTGCAGACTAAGGCAAAGATAAACTTGTTCTTTGACAAAAACAAAATGTGCTAATAAATCAAAACTTGGATGGATAACACCTGATTTGTTTGGACGACGGATGATCCGTTTATCGCGATTGAGGTGGCTTAGGCAGACTAGCGACTCATTATAGTTCCGGCGGCTCAGGCAGACCGGCGACTTAATATAACCCCATCGCCTCAAAGCGGCAAGGGCGGCTCAACGCGGCTCCGGCGGGTTGACGTAGATTAAGCTGCACGGGCAGTGACTTACACACACATGTTTCATCAGTAAGCGGGCGCAGACGCCAGTGCGTGATGGTGCTAACGTACGCTTCATAGGCACAACATGGCACCTCCTTTGCTGCACATAAAAATGTACAGACCAAAGTGATTGTTCTTTGATGAAAACCAATAAAATAAACTTAGATAGATATCACCTGATTTGTTTTGGATGACCGATGATCCGTATATACCGTCCGTAGATAACTCGGTGATGCTCAGGTACTACCAGGCAAACGTCAACTTGCCCGTTTATCAGGGAAGCATGTACTGCGAGAAATCCGCTACTTGTTTCCATTAGCTCCACTTAGCAATAATCAATACTTGTCCTCTTCTGATACTTCACCATGTATCGCATGTGTAGTAGCAGTAGTAACCACTTATCTCTGTGACTGTGCATATAACAACTGAGGGGGCAGGGCCAGACTGCAGCTCGGGCAGGCGGGTGTTTCTCCGTCCACAGCAGAGGCCAAGTGTGAAGGTGACGGTGGATTGCAGTAATAGCGAGGTGGCCGGGCCGCGCTTGAGACGGAGGCGTTAAGCCAGGGCGGAAGCGGCCGCGTGGTCGAGTAGCTCGACACCGGCCACGGTGGCTCAATGCAGCGCGAGTGGCTCAATGCAGCGGCGGCTCGTCGGCGCAGGCACATGGAAAATCATGGAGGGATGGCGCGGCGGTTGCAGCAGTTTGACGAAGGAGCACCGCGGAGGACGGGGACCCAGCGGCTCAAGGCTGCAGCCACGCACGACAGAGGCAAGGGACGCTCCGGCGAGGGTGGCTTAACACGGTGGCCCAATGGCGCACTGAGGCCATGGCGATTCACCGGCTACCTGCTGGTGGTGGCTAGAAGGTGCGGCAGGTTGGCGATGCTCCGGCCGTGAGGCGCGGCGCAGGCGAAGACGGACTGGTGTCGCGAGGCGCGAACGACGAGTGAGGCTGCGGCGGGGGCTCAACGCGGGATAGCAGCCCAAGGCAGAGGCAGGGTCGCGGTGGTGACTTAGGTTCACAGGCGAAGGGTGGCTTGCAGCAGTAGACCCGACGCGACCAGAGGGGCGGCTCAGAGGACCCTGACAAGCCCACAACGGAGGCAACTATACCAGCTTGCGGCAGGGGCGACTCAATGGAAACCGGATGGAGGGTCAACACGGCGGGCCGCAGTACGCCACATCAGACAGGCGAGCAGCAGCCCAAGGCAGCCGGCCGGCGAGGCGCTGCTGATCTGGTAGCGGGTAGGAAAGGCGCGGCTGTGGAGACCCGCGGTCGTCACTCAGGGTGCGGCGGTTTGAGGCGCCGAGAGGCCGGCTTACGGGTTCAACCCAGCGACGGCAGAGCGCGGTGGTTCACCGAGGTGAGTCGCAGCAGGAGACCGAGCTCTTGGACCATCTATGTCCGGGTCGAGTCGGTCGCGGAACGAGTCCGGGTCGCAGTCGGTTACAACGACTCATGGCCGCATCAATGGGTGCTGGCGTCTTGCCTTGATGGCGGTTCAGAGCAGGTGTATTGCCTGGGTAACTCAGAAAAAGATTGTGGGCACAGGTCGTAGAGGAATCCGGTCTTGACTGGACCCATCCTGGGTCATGGAGGCGCACCAAATAGGACTCCACCGTGCGTTTGAAACGACCGCGATAATGAAGTTGGGCGGCGGCTGACTTGCCCACGGTGGCTTTTGTACAATCAATCCTGGCCAGTGAATCAAGTTGCAACCTAATCTTCGCTGAACTTCGGACGGGTATTAGATCTGATTTCTCGCCTTCGCGATGATGTAAAATCCTTCCGCAATGATTCTTCTTCATTCGGAAAATTGCAAACTCCTCGATCCCTGGGAGAGATCCCATCAAGAACTCAACACCACCGTGCGCAGGCCCCACGGTGGGCGCCAACTGTCGTGGAATTGTCACGGCAAATGTCCTAGCATGAGGACTTAGTCGTGATGCCAATACATCTATGTGGTACCTTGAGAGGGGTTGAGCGGAATCGAGAGACGCAACACAAGACAGGGATTTAGACAGCTTCGAGCCCCGGGAAACATCATCCGGTAACAACCCTACGTGCTGTTTGAGGCTAGGTCTCATTATCATCACCAGAGAGTCGTCGTAAACCGGCTCTCCTCTTTGTGTCTAGCCCTAAGATTATTTCTTCTTGCTTGTCCCTCTTTGGGGAGCCCTGCCCCTCCTTATATATGTTGAAGGGGCGGGTTACATGTGGAGTCCTATTAGGATTAGGACTAGTCTATCTTCTAATACAAACCGGATACAAGTCCGGGTCTTGACTCCTTGTAAGGGAAATATTCCTCACACCTTTTATCTTTAAACCGGCCCACCACTAACATAAACCGGCCTGCTGGGCCTTGGGCCTTGTCATCCATCTGGAACACGCGTCGGGTCACCAATGAGTCTTCAGGCTCATGAATCGTCATACTAGTGAACCGCCAGACACGTAAGTCGCCAATCCTCTGGCGGGTTACCAATGAAATGCCAAGTCCAGCCGGGTTATACTTCCGTCCGGTTTACGCCGCGGGGTATATGCCCAACAAAGATGCTAAACCTAGACTTATTAGATGGGTTCTCTTGCTACAAGAATTTGATTTGCATATTGTTGATAGAAAGGGAGCTGAGAACCCTGTTGCAGACAACTTGTCTAGGTTAGAGAATGTTCTTGATGACCCACTACCTATTAATGATAGCTTTCCTGATGAACAATTAAATGTTATAAGTACTTCTCGTAGTACTCTATGGTATGCTGATTATGCTAATTATATTGTTGCTAAGTTTATACCACCTAGCTTCACATACCAGCAAAAGAAAAGGTTTTTCTATGACTTGAGACATTACTTTTGGGATGACCCACATCTTTATAAAGAAGGAGTAGATGGTGTTATTAGACGTTGTGTACCTGAGCATGAACAGGAACAGATCCTACACAAGTGTCACTCCGAGTCTTACAGAGGACACCACGCTGGAGATAGAACTGCACATAAGGTATTGCAATCTGGTTTTTATTGGCCTACTCTCTTCAAGGATGCCCGTAAGTTTGTCTTGTCTTGTGATGAATGTCAAAGAATTGGTAATATTAGTAGACGTCAAGAAATGCCTATGAATTATTCACTTGTTATTGAACCATTTGATGTTTGGGGTTTTGATTATATGGGACCTTTTCCTGCCTCTAATGGATATACACATATTTTAGTTGCTGTTGATTATGTTACTAAGTGGGTAGAAGCTATTCCAACTAGTAGTGCTGATCATAACACTTCTATTAAAATGCTTAAGGAAGTTATTTTCCAGAGGTTTGGAGTCCCTAGATATTTAATGACTGATGGTGGTTCACACTTTATTCATGGTGCTTTCCGTAAAATGCTTGCTAAGTATGATGTTAATCATAGAATTGCATCTCCTTATCACCCACAGTCTAGTGGTCAAGTAGAGTTGAGCAATAGAGAGCTCAAATTAATTTTGAAAAAGACTATTAATAGGTCTAGAAAGAATTGGTCCAAGAAACTTGATGATGCATTATGGGCTTATAGAACTGCATACAAAAATCCTATGGGCATGTCTCCGTATAAAATGGTTTATGGAAAAGCATGTCACTTACCTCTCGAACTAGAACATAAGGCATATTGGGCTATTAAACAGCTCAACTCTGATTTTAAACTTGCCGGTGAGAAGAGGTTATTTGATATTAGCTCACTTGATGAATGGAGAACCCAAGCTTATGAAAATGCCAAGTTGTTTAAAGAAAAAGTTAAAAGATGGCATGACAAAAGGATACAAAAGCGTGAGTTTAATGTAGGTGATTATGTATTGCTATACAACTCTCGTTTAATATTTTTTGCAAGCAAACTTCTATCTAAATGGGAAGGCCCCTATGTTATCGAAGAGGTCTATCATTCTGGTGCCATAAAGATCAACAACTTTGAAGGCACAAATCCGAAGGTGGTAAACGGTCAAAGAATTAAACATTATATCTCAGGTAATCCCATAAATGTTGAAACCAATATTATTGAAACCATAACCCTGGAGGAATACATAAGGGACACTTTCCGGAACGTTTCAGACTCCGAAAAGGAATAGGTCTGTGGTACGGTAAGTAAACCGACTCCAAAACAATTTTAAGGCAATATTTCTCCGTTTTGGAATATTTAGGAAAAATAGAAAAATAAGTAGCAGTCCGGGAAGGACACAAGGGCCCCACGAGGGTGGTGGGCGCGCCCCCTACCTCGTGAGCACCTCGTGTGCCTTATAGACTCTGTTTTCTTGCATATTACATATTTTGGTCGGTAAAAATTCATTATATAACCTCCCGAAAGTTTTGACTCCCGTATCACGCAAATCTCCTCTGTTCTTGTTTCGAGCTGTTTTCTGTCAGGGTTTTCCAGGCTAGGCATCATGTCGTCTCCCTCCTCCAACAATGGTGACAACGATGCTTGGCTAATTAAGATAGATTTGAAGGGGGAAGAACCCACGAGGGTCAACAAGGATGAAAGGATCAAGAAGGCCACGGAGGATCAAGCTCCGACAGCAAAAGACATCCTTCAACTTGATCATAACCTTCTTACCCCAACTGCGATCGAAGCTTTCAATATGATTGAGTTAGCTCGTATACAAAACAAGTATCTCACAAAAGAAAATATTTTGTTGAAGGAGCATATTGTCGCACTCAAGGGCATTATTCGCAAGCTGGAGGACCTCTTACGCTCGATGTGCGATTATCCGTCACCTCCACCTTCTTCACCGACAAAGGAGATATAATCACATGGGTATGGGCACTCCCCTTGGCAACTGCCAAGCTTGGGGGAGGTGCCCCGGTATCGTATCACCATCACAACTCCTATCTTTATCGTTTTTCTTAGTTTGATCCTATTAGTAGTATCTTGATCTAGTAGAATAAAGTTTATGGCATGATCTAGTTTTGAGTTTTGCTTTTTGATCTCTCTATGTAATCGAGTCCGTGAGCTATATATAATAAAGATTAGTGTTGAGTCAAGGGCTTGATTATTTTGCCATGATCTTGGGTGAGTAAAAGAAAAGAAAAAAAGAATAAAAAGAAACAAAAAGTTCATATTGATCTTATTGAGAGTAATGGCTTCACATAGGAAGAGTATGATGATTAAAAGTTGTTGGGAGTTGGCAGACATAGCTTTGGTCATTGTTGCAATTAATAGGAAGTAATAAGGAAAGAGAGGTTTTCACATATAGATATATTATCATTGACATCTTTTATGATTGGGAGCACTCATTAAAATATGACATGCTAAAGGGTTGATGTTGGACAAGGAAGACAACGTAATGAGTTATGTCTTTCTTATATCTGAGATAAAGTATGTTGTCATGGATCCTCTAACTTGTTGAGCTTGCCTTTCCCCCTCATGCTAGCCAAATTCTCAGCACCAAGTAGAAATACTACTTGTGCTTCCAAATACCCTTAAACCAGTTTTGCCATGAGAGTCGACCATATCTACCTATGGATTGAGTAAGATCCCTCAAGTAAGTTGTCATCGGTGCAAAGCAATAAAAAATGCTCTAAATATGTATGATTGATTGGTGTGGGAAAAATAAGCTTTATACGATCTTGTGATGCGGAAGTAATAAAAGCGACAGACTGCATAATAAAGGTTCATATCACAAGGGGCAATATAAACTGACGTTCTTTTGCATTGAGATTTTGTGCATCCAACCATAAAAGCGCATGGCAACCTCTGCTTCCCTCTGCGAAGAGCCTATCTTTTATTATTATCTTCTACCTTATGCAAGAGTCATGGTGATCTTCACCTTTTCTTTTTCATTTTATCCTTTGGCAAGTTCAGCATGTTGGAAAGAACATGATATATATATATATATATATATATATATATATATATATATATATATATATATATATATATATATATATATATATAATTGGATGTAGGGGAGCATGAACCATTATTGTTGACATTACCCTTGAGGTAAAAGGTTGTGGGGCAAAACTATAAGACCCTATCTTTCTCTGTGTCCGATTAAAACTCCGTAACCACAAGTATTGCGTGAGTGTTAGCAATTATGGAGGACTAAATGATAGTTGAGTATGTGGACTTGCTTTTTAGCTCTGACATAGACTCTTTCTGATGTTATGATAAATTGCAATTGCTTCAATGACTGAGATTATAGTTTGTCGGAGCCCAATAAGGTTTATGATTTATACTTTTGCATTGTGATAGATCATCACTTGAACATAAGTAATCATATGACAAAATCTATATATGTTGCTGTTATGAGATTAATCATGATGCCTTCATGTCCGTATTTTATTTTTATCGACGCCTCTACCTCTAAACATGAGGACATATTTATTGTTATCGGCTTTTCGCTCGAGGACAAGCAAGGTCTAAGCTTGGGGGAGTTGATACGTCCATTTTGCATCATCCTTTTATATCGATATTTATTGCATTATGGACTGTTATTTCACTTTATGTCACAATACTTATGGCTATTCTCTCTTATTTTACAAGGTTTACATAAGGAGGGAGAATGCCGGTAGCTGGAATTCTGGGCTGGAAAAGGAGCAAATATTAGAGACCTATTCTGCGCAACTCCAAAAGTCCTGAAACTCCATGGAACATCTTAAAATAAATAAAGAAAAATCCTTGCCAAAGATGAAGGCCAGGGGGCCCACACCCTACCCACGAGGGTGGGGGGCGCGCCCCCCCTCCTAGGGCGCGCCCCTACCTCGTGGGCCCCCTGGTGGCTCTCCGACATCCATCTTCTCCTATATGAAGTCTTTCGATGAGAAAAAAATCAGAGGGAACTTTTCGGGACGAGACTCCGCCGCCACGAGGCGGAACCTTGGCGGAACCAATCTAGAGCTCCGGCAGAGCTGTTCTGTCGGGGATACTTCCCTCCGGGCGGGGGAAATCATCACCATCGTCATCACCAACGCTCCTCTCATCGGGAGAGGGCAATCTCCATCAACATCTTCACCAGCACCATCTCATCTTCAAACCCTAGTTCATCTCTTGTATCCAATTCTTGTCTCAAAGTCCGGGATTGGTGCTAGTAGGTTGCTAGTAGTGTTGATTACTCCTTGTAGTTGATGCCAGTTGGTTTATTTGGTGGAAGATCATATGTTCAGATCCTATATGCATATTATTACCCCTCTGATTATGAACATGAATATGCTTTGTGAGTAATTACGTTTGTTCCTGAGGATAAGGGAGAAGTCTTGCTATTAGTAGTCATGTGAATTTGGTATTCGTTCGATATTTTGATAAGATGTATGTTGTCTAGCCTCTAGTGGTGTTATGTGAACGTTGACTACATAATACTTCACCATTATTTGAGCCTAGAGGAAGGCATTGGGAAGTAATAAGTAGATGATGGGTTGCTAGAGTGACAGAAGCTTAAACCCTAGTTTACGCGTTGCTTCGTAAGGGGCTGATTTGGATCCATATGTTTCATGCTATGGTTAGGTTTACCTTAATACTTTTGTTGTAGTTGCAGATGCTTGCAATAGAGGTTAATCATAAGTGGGATGCTTGTTCAAGTAAGAACAGCACCCAAGCACCGGTCCACCCACATATCAAATTATCATAGTACCGAACGCGAATCATATGAACGTGATGAAAACTAGCTTGACGATATTCCCATGTGTCCTCGGGAGCGCTTTTCCTATTATAAGAGTTTGTTCCGACTTGTCCTTTGCTCTAAAAAGGATTGGGCCACCTTGCTGCACTTTATTTACTTTTGTTACTTGTTGCTCGTTACAATTCATCTTGTCACAAAACTATCTGTTACCACTTATTTCAGTACTTGCAGAGAATACCTTGCTAAAAACCGCTTATCATTTCCTTCTGCTCCTCGTTGGGTTCGGCACTCTTACTTATCGAAAGGACTACGATAGAGCCCCTATACTTGTGGGTCATCAAGTGCCGAAGCTATCTGATGTAATTCGATTATGAAATCCTGGTTGCTTTTATACGGATATGAAATATCTGGCATGTTTTATAAGAAATATCAGTTTGCTTAGTACATGTATTATCAATAATAGGCTAATTACCCTACTTATTGGGGTGTTCTATTGCAAACGGTTAATCAGACAACATAGTGCTCGATGAACTCAAACAACCCGCACCGTTTCTAGAAAGTAGGCGTGTTCGATCAACTAACAATCACACACGGCTTCCGGCAGCGAACTATTTGCGTTAGGCCACCTTGCACAAACGTTTCCACACAAAGAACTGTGTGTGATATACATACCTACGGATTTTTTTTCTAGGATTCACCGTGTGGGATGTACATACCTATGGAAATGATTTTCTAGGATTCACCGTGTGGGATGTACATACCTACGGAAATGATTTTCTGGGATTCACCGTGTGGGATGTACATACCTACGGAAATGATTTCCTTGGATTACCGTGTGGGATGTACATACCTACGGAAATGATTGGGTTTTGATGCCTCGCCCGATCGCACACGGCCCCAGCCTAGGTCCCAGGAGGGCCTATCCCCGACGATTTCTGGGTCGTGTGGGAAGGACACCCTATCACACACACTCACTTGGCGACGGTTCCAAATGCCATCGCGGAAAGGGGTTAAACACCATTTGTTTAGGATGTCCCTGTACTATTGAGAGTATGGCGTCTAGCAAGGGGAATTACCACCGTAGAGGTCCTTACTTTGATGGTACAAATTTTGCTAGTTGGAAGCATAAGATGAAAATGCATATTCTTGGACATAACCCCACCGTTTGGGCTATTGTGCGTATTGGCTTGCAAGGTGAATTCTTTGATGGGAGAGAACCGAACCGTGAAGCTACCGCGGAAGAATTGGAGATGCTGCAATACAATGCTCAAGCTTGCGATATCCTCTTCAACGGATTGTGCCCTGAAGAATTCAACAAAATCAGTTGTCTCTTGAGAATGCAAAGGAAATTTGGGATACTTTGATTGATATGCACAAAGGTACCGACTCCGTCAAGGAATCCAAATTGGATGTGGTTCAAAGTCAGCTTGACAAGTTCAAAATGAAGGATGGTGAAGGTGTCACTGAAATGTACTCTAGGCTTGCCCTCATCACAAATGAGATTGCCGACTTAGGAAGTGAAGAGATGACCGACAGATTCATTGTCAAGAAGATCCTAAGAGCCTTGGATGGAAAATATGATATCGTGTGCACATTGATCCAAATGATGCCCAATTACAAACATCTCAAGCCAACCGAAGTCATTGGTAGAATTGTTGCTCATGAGATGTCACTCAAGGATAAAGAAGAGCTTCACAACAAGTCAAGTGGTGCTTACAAAGCCACATGTGATGCTCCTACATAATCAAGTGAGAAACAAGCCTTCAATGAGGAATTGAGCCTAATGGTGAAGAACTTCGACAAGTTCTACAAGAGTAGAAGCAAAGAAAGAAGTTCCAAGTCAAGGTCCTACAATGAAAAAGATTTTCTAGTCATGAGCGTAATTGCTACAACTGTGGAAAACCTGGACACTACTCCAATGAGTGTACGGCTCCCTAAAAAAGAAGAGAAGACACACCCAAAAGGAGAAGTAGAAGAGAAGAATCACCTTCAAGAGAGAGAAGGAGTAGAGATGATCGCTATGAGCGAAGAACCTCTCACAGAAGCAAGGATTTGGAAAGGAAGGACAAGTCATCATGGAGCCACACAAAACGAAGACATCAAGCTCATGTTGGTGAATGGGTATCCGGCTCCGACTCCGACCATCACTCCGAGAGAAGTTATCACCCCGACTCCGAATATACTCAAGATGAAGGTGTTGCTGGTCTAGCACTTGTGTCAACCAACTCCTACGACATATTTGACTCACCAAATGAAGGAATTGGAAGATGCTTCATGGCTAAAGGCCCAAAGGTATCACACCTTGAGTATGTTGATTTCAATAGTGATGAAGATGATTTGCTAGGTGATGATGATTTACTTGTTGACAACTCTAGTGATGAAAACTATGATGAAATTGCTATTAATCATGCTAAAACGAATGACGATGATAAAAAGGAGATTGAGCGTCTAACTAAAGAACTAAGAACTCTTAAGTTAGCTCATGAAACTACCTTGGAAGATCACCGAGAGCTTTTAAAGACTCATGAGAAGCTACGCTTCGAGAAGCTCAACCTTGAGCAAGAGCATGGGTTCTTAAAAGTAATCAATGATGATCTTCGCAAGAAAAGTTCTTCTTACATTGCCAAGTGTGTACTCTTGTCCACTTACATGCCACAAGTAAAATCTAGCAACAAGAGTAAGAAAGATTCTTCTTCTAGTAGTAACAATAATCATGTTAAATCCAATGTTTTGCTTCTATTAGTACTCTTGACTCCACTAATGATTATCTTAGTCAAGTTACACTTGAGCAAGAAAATAGCTTATTAAAGGGAATTATAGAGAAAGGTGTTTACAAGAGCCTTGCCGAAAGTAAGAAATTCGAGGAAATTGTATGCAAGCAAGGAAGGCACCGGAAGAATCAAGGTGTTGGTTTTGAACGAAAGTTCAATGCCAATGGAGTTGAGTGGGAAGAAGATCAATACCCCAAGACGAAGTTTGTTCCTCAACAAGAGAAGTATGATCCTACTTCTTTCAAGGGGACACAAGCTCAAGATGATCTTTCACCACAAGACCACAAAGCAAAAAGGCAAGGACAAGCTTTAAGAGGAGATTGATGCATTTGAAGGAGCTCCCAAGGCCTTGGTCAAGTGGGTTCCCAAGACCACATCAAGTTCTACTTCATCAAGTATGACTACAACTCCAAGGATTCCCATCAAGATGATGTGGATCCCGAAGAAGAAGAACTAGAGAGTTCTTGAGGATGACTCCGCCAACATACTTCACTCATATCATTTTGGCGAGAACAAGTGCAAACAACTTCCACATCCTGCACTAGTTCAAGGAGTCACAAACCCTCTTGTTGGTAAGACAAGGGACAAGGTAACCTAATGCTTTCATGGACATCACTTTGTGTGAACTACACTCTATGTCTATGGATATCCTTACTTGTTCCTTGTGGGACTAACCCATGTAGGTATTGAAAGTGCAACTCACTCCAACGGATTGCTCCGAATGATCTACGTCAACATTGAGCATCCACATCTTCAATGTCTACATGAAGTCATCATCGACAAAACCCAAGGTTAGTTCATCCATCTTAGGGGGGGATATCACATCTAGGGGGAGCTTTACTCTAAGAATTGAGCTAAAGCAATTCTAATGGTGTGAACACAACAATGCTTTATGTAAAAGTGGTAATCCCACTTGTGCTTAAATGATGAGTATGATCTATAATCAAATGTTCTCATTTGACTCCTAAGTCAATATACTCATATATAGATGACTTAGTCATCGCCAATTGCTTGATATATACTAGAGTGTTTGTGCATGCTTTGCCACATATTTCATTTGCCATTTTATTGTGTGAGCATGTTGGCTGCATATTTTACTCATTCGAGGACATCCATTTGTTTCTTTGATTGATTGGTTTTTCTTCTTTTGCTAAATGGATGGACAAGAATGCCTAGGAACTTCCTCTAACTATCTATGCTTTTCTCGTCTCAAACTCTATTCATGCTACATCACAAAGTTTGATCAAGTCAAATTCAAACCCTCTGTGAGGAGCACTCGGAGTCACCGATTCGTCATAGACTTAAACTTTCAAAACCTCTCTGTGCATTTCGGTCTGACCGATTCATCATTTTTGGTCTGACTGAGTTCACTGAGTTGATCTAGGTTTTCAATCTCGGTGCAACCGATTAGAACTTTTTGGTCTCACCGACTTGCAGTAACCGTTTGCGATTCTGCATCTCGGTGCCACCGAGTTGTTCCACTCGGTCACACCGACAGGGTCAGGATATAAATACCGATGGGTCAAATTTGGAAATTCCTCGAAAACCTCTCAGCCCGCGTGTGTCCTGCTCTGCCGCCTCGGGTCTCCGGATCGTCCTCTCATCGCCAGCGACCTCCCGCCGCTGGTCTCCGTCGCTGTCAATGGATTTCAACACCGTTGCTGCCACCGTAGCGAACTCATCGCCAAGTTAGGGTATGAGTTCGACCCCTTTGTGTTGTTCTTTTCTCCAATTCTTAGCACAAAGCAAATGCCATGTTCCTTACCACGTATGAAATCTTCCTGTCCAGCAAAAACTTCCTTTAGTTTAGATTTGATTCGAAAGTTTAGGGTTAGGTTTTCGCCGAACTCATCTCGGACCAACCGAGTTGTGGAAATGGGTCTCACCGATTTGGCTTAGGCCATTGCACTTGCCTGTTTCGGTCTGACCGAAACTTGTAAATCGGTGTGACCGAGTTCAACTCTTTGTGAAACCCTAGCAATCTCGAAGTCACCGAACTGTGTCTCGGTCTGACCGATTTCACTAGTTTAGACTCCAAAAGTTGCTTCAGTGTCACCGAGTTTAACAAATCGGTAGGTCCGAAATGCTTTATGTGGAAAACTAAAACTAAGTTTTTGACTCATTTGTTTTGCAAATCCTCTCCACTTTGTGATGCTCATCCACTCTATCTCATCTATAACTATTCAGAGGGTCAGCTGTCAGTTTGCTTAGCCAGAATGTCTGATCAGAGTGATAGCCAGAACAAGTCAGAAGAGCAGATGAACCTGAGTGAGGGCACTAGTCCCTCTAACAGTTATGATGAGGGTAGCAGGAGCACTCCAAGCAACTTTCCCAAAGCTGCTACAAGGACAAGGACAAAGAGAAATTCTGACTCGGAAGATGAGGATTATGTTGCTGCTGAGGAGGAAGTGAGCTCCAAGAAAAATGTTGTCAAGAAAGAGTTTGTCACAGTTGCATCTACCAAGCCTGGTATGCACAAGAAGGCCCCTGCAAAGAGAGTGCCAACCTTAAAGGCCAGGGCCTCAACTATTGAAACTTCCAAGTCAAATGTTGGAGAGGCTACTGGTGAGGGCTGAAGGAAATATGCCCTAGAGGCAATAATAAAGTTGTTATTTATATTTCCTTATATCATGATAAATGTTTATTATTCATGCTAGAATTGTATTAACCGGAAACTTAATACATGTGTGAATACATAGACAAACAGAGTGTCACTAGTATGCCTCTACTTGACTAGCTCGTTGAATCAAAGACGACTAAGTTTCCTAGCCATAGACATGAGTTGTCATTTGATTAATGGGATCACATCATTAGAGAATGATGTGATTGACTTGACCCATTCCGTTAGCTTAACATTCGATCGTTTAGTATATTGCTATTGCTTTCTTCATGACTTATACATGTTCCTATGACTATGAGATTATGCAACTCCCGAATACCGGAGGAACACTTTGTGTGCTACCAAACGTCACAACGTAACTGGGTGATTATAAAGGTGCTCTACAGGTGTCGCCGATGGTACTTGTTGAGTTGGCATAGATCGAGATTAGGATTTGTCACTCCGATTGTCGGAGAGGTATCTCTGGGCCCTCTCGGTAATGCACATCACTTTAAGCCTGGCAAGCAATGCAACTAATGAGTTAGTTGCGGGATGATGTATTACAAAACGAGTAAAGAGACTTGCCGGTAACGAGATTGAACTAGGTATTGATATACCGACAATCGAATCTCGGGTAAGTAACATATCGATGACAAAGGGAACAACATATGTTGTTATGCGGTTTGACCGATAAAGATCTTCGTAGAATATGTAGGAGCCAATATGAGCATCCAGGTTCCATTATTGGTTATTGACCGGAGATGAGTCTCGGTCATGTCTACATAGTTCTCAAACCCGTAGGGTCCGCACGCTTAACGTTTGGTGATGATCGGTATTACGAGTTTATGTGTTTTGACGTACCGAAGGTAGTTCGGAGTCCCGGATGAGATCGGGGACATGACGAGGAGTCTCAAAATGGCCGAGACATAAAGGTTCCGAGAGATTCGGGATTTTTCGGAGTACCGGAGAGTTACGGGAATTCATCGGGGAGTATATGGGCCTTATTGGGCTTTAGGGGAAGAGAGATGGGAGGCTGCGTGCCCCCCAAGGCCTAGTCCGAATTGGTCTAGGGGGAGGGGCAGTGCCCCCTCGTTCCTTCTCTCTTTTCCCTTTCCTTCCCTCCTACTCCTACTACATGGAAGGGGGGGGGGGAATCCTACTCCCGGTGGGAGTAGGATTCCCCAGGGCGCGCCATAGTAGAGAGCCGGCCCTCCCCCTCCTCCACTCCTTTATATACGCGGGAGGGGGGCACCCCATGGAGACACACAAGTTGATCATTGATCTTTTAGCCGTGTGCGGTGCCCCCCTCCACCATAATCCACCTCAGTCATATCGTAGCGGTGCTTAGGCGATGTCCTACGTCGGTAGCTTCATCAACACCGTCATGACGCCGTCGTGCTGACGAAACTCTCCCTCGAAGCTCTACTGGATCATGAGTTCGCGGGACGTCACCGAGCTGAACATGTGCAGATCACGGAGGTGCCGTACATTCGGTACCGAGGATCATTCGATCGTGAAGACGTACGACTACATCAACCGCGTTGTCATAACGCTTCCGCTTTCGGTCTACGAGGGTACGTGGACACACTCTCCCCTCTAGTTGCTATGCATCACCATGATCTTGCGTGTGCGTAGGTTTTTTTTTTGTAATTACTGCATTCCCCAACAGTGGCATCCGAGCCAGGTTTATGCGTAGATGTTATATGCACGAGTAGAACACAAGTGAGTTGTGGGCGATACTAGTCATACTGCTTACCAGCATGTCATACTTTGGTTCGGCGGTATTGTTGGATGAAGCGGCCCGGACCGACATTACGCGTACGCTTACGCGAGACTGGTTCAACCGACGTGCTTTGCACACAGGTGGCTGGCGGGTGTCAGTTTCTCCAACTTTAGTTGAACCGAGTGTGACTATGACAGGTCCTTGTTGAAGGTTAAAACAACACTAACTTGACGAAATATCATTGTGGTTTTGATGCGTAGGTAAGAACGGTTCTTGCTCAGCCCGTAGCAGCCACATAAAACTTGCAACGACAAAGTAGAGGACGTCTAACTTGTTTTGCAGGGCATGTTGTGATGTGATATGGTCAAGGCATGATGCTATATTTTATTGTATGAAATGATCATGTTTTGTAACGGAGTTATCCACAACTGGCAGGAGCCATATGGTTGTCGCTTTATTGTATGTGTTGGGGATATTACTACGGGATATAAACCGGCCAGGAATAGCCGGGTTAACTCCTTGAAGACTAGAAGCCCATGAAGATGCAAGAATGATGGCACTTTACAAAGGCCCAAGGCCCAAAGGTGGGTTAAAGCCTGTAGATGTAAACCGACCTGGTAATGTAACTTGTGTTGTATGATAGGAAGGATAGAGACTGAACCAGACACGTTTATGATCCGGCTTCAGGACTCTGTAACCCGGCGGGCGTCAACCTATGTATATAAAGGGACGACCCGATAGCGGTTTATGAACGAACAACAACTCGAGGGCCAGACAAAGCGGATTCGCTCCCTGGCCTTCGAAACCCTAGCAATACCAATCACAACTAGACGTAGGCTTTTACCTTCCTTGAAGGGGCCGAACTAGTATAAAACTCCCCGTGTCCCCTTGTCCGGTTTAACCCCTTTAAGTTAACCCGTAGCGATGGCTCCACGACTAAGTCCTTTCACAAGGAAATCTGCCGTGACAAACCCATGACAGTTGGCGCCCACCGTGGGGCTATCGCACGATGGTTTTGAGTTCTTGAAGGGCAGCTTTGATGGACTTAAGGGGTACGCTGTGGGCCGGATGACGAAGAGTTGTCGCAGCAAGCTCTACATTGACAATGCAGGATGGGGTCCCGAGGCCAATTCAATTGAGTATGGGTACCGGGTCCCCTTCGGTGGGATTCACGTCTTCATCGGCAAGATTGGCGAACCGGCCCCTGAGCCGGACATCTGCATCGACATCATCGAAACGGCTCGGCGTGCAAGTTCTTCGCCGGTTCAGCCCATGACAAGGCATGTTTTCGTAGGTGTCGTCCATGGGGCGAGATACGAGGCAGGCCAGCGTCCGATGGAGAGACCGTGGTCTGTTCTGACGACGAGTCTTCTGGAGAGACCGAATCGCTTTATCAGTTGCAGGACGGCCGGATTGATGGAGGATCCGAGGGCAACAGTATTCCGGATTCCCCCGATCTGCCAAACTGGGCCGCCATCTTCATGGCCGGCACACAATCAGCGCCTCATTCATCACCCGCCGCAACAATACTCTCCGGTTCAACAACGGCCATGCCGGCTGGGGCAGGAAGCTCTGCGCCGCCTCCAGCCCAAGTCCTGTCTGATTTGTTCGATGCTTTGGCAACGTTGATGGCCGCAGAGGTGGATGCAGCAGCCAAGGATCAGCACAATGCGGAGATTGCAAAGGTGAAAGATCAGATAGCTCAGGCTAAAGCGGACCTGGCGACGGAGAACGCTAGGATGGCTACAGAACGGGCCGAATTGGAAGCATAGGCCTACCGGATTAGGCTAGATCAGAATGCTTCCAAGGAAGTCATGAGAAGAAGGTACCGATCGCGTCTCCCATCGGTTTATGAGCCGCAAAATCTCTTCAACACCAGGAGCAGGAGCTGGTAACCAACCCATACTAAATCGGGCGGAGGCATCGGGAACAGGAGCGTCGGTTCAGCCGCGCACGATGGACCCACCTCGCCAGAACAACGTTGTGCCGCAGTATGTGCCAACACCTCCCGGGCATTATTCCAACCCGTTGGACAATATTGTGGCCACCGCTTCACGCCTGGCAGCCCTCCCAGCCGACGGCGAGTCACCAGTTGCGGTTGAAGCACGTCGGGCCAGAGATCTCCTTCAAACAGCGCTAAATCAACAGCAGGCATATTCACACAGTCATGAGAGGATTCATTCCACTCCTCGTCCAAGCCGGAGCTATAGCAGACACATTGAGGATGAACTGACTATGTCAAGCAGTGCACGTCGCCGAAATTCGCCGCAAGGAAACAACCCGGCAGGGGAGGTGCTAATGCGCAGGATGTTGTGGACCATGGCCGCGCACGTCGGGAGGCCGAGTTAGCAGCTCGAAACGGAGCACGACAACATACTCCAGTTCACCCTACCGCTTCAGTAGAGCCAGGTGTGGTATTCAGTTCCTTAGGGGTGCCGTGTCTCACCCCCGCTTTGCGTAATGTGAAACTGCCCAAGGACTTCAAGGGACCTCATAAGGTACCAAATTACACCGCCGATTTACAACCAGAGGCGTGGGTGGAAAGCTATGAGATGGCAATGGAGATGTTAGATGTGGATGAGGTAGTGTGTGCTAAATATTTCACCATGATGTTGGAAGGAACAACTCGTACTTGGTTGAAGAGCTTACCGACCAACTCTGTCGGATCATGGGCTGAATTGAAGCACCGGTTTATCCAGAACTTCAAAGATACTTGTAAGCAGCCGATGTCAATCGTGGATCTGGCCGCTTGTGTCCAAGAGGAAGGGGAGTCCACGACCCATTGGGTCAAATGGGTCTCAACGATTTTGCATTCATCAGATCGTATCAATGCAGACACCGCAGTGTTAACATTAGAGGGCAATTGTCATTTCCTACCGCTCAAACAGAAGTTAGGAAGGCTCAAACGTCACTGCAATGATATGTCAATGCTCATGGCCGCTTTGGTTAAATACGCCGATTCAGATAATACCAAGGACCCGGATTCAGAGGAGGACAAACCGGGGAAAGGGAAGAAGAACAGCAACGCCAAGGGTCAGTAGCATAATCTGGCAGGCCATGGGAACAGCGGTAAGCGCAAGGCCGACATCAGCTTGGACTTTGTTGCTAACACCAATGCTCAGGAGAATGGCCAGCGCCGTAAGGGCAAGCAGCCCCAGAGGGGCGGAGGTTCAGGCCCCAATTTGGAGCGCCTGTTAAATCAGCCCTGTCCAAAGCATGGATCAAAGGAGAAGCCAGCATCGCATCTTTGGAAGGACTGTTATATCATGCGGGATTTCAAGAATTCTAATATGTTCTAGTATGATAACGGCCCGCCCGGTGGTTCAGGAGGAGGTTTCCATGGGCCGGGTTACGGAGGTGGTGGTTCCGGTTTAGGGTTTCAAGGCAACCAAACCGGACACATCAATCAAGGGCACCAAGGCAACCAGGGAGGCTACAACCATCAGAGGAATCAGCAGCAGCAGCAGCAGTCGGGTTACCAGAGCAATCCCAAGCAGCTAAATAGCGGGCAATATCATGTCTTCACTACTAGTTTGTGTAAGCGTGATAATAAGCTTCACAAGAGGGCAGTAAACTCTGTTGAACCGATAGTGCCTCAGTATTTACGCTGGTCTGAGCAACCCATTTTGTGGAGTAGAGATGATCACCCACTCCGGGTTGATAATCCGGGTCACTTGGCCCTGGTGGTAGCCCCGCAAGTTGGGGGATACAAGTTTACTAAAGTGCTCATGGATGGGGGAAGCAGTATCAACATTCTATATTATGACACATTCCGCCGTATGGGGTTGACAGATAAGAATCTTAAACCGTCAAATACGGTCTTTCATGGTGTGGTGCCTGGTAAGTCTACATATCCTGTTGGCAAGATAGCCTTAGAGGTAGCTTTTGGAGATGATTATGATTCAAGGTCAGAAACATTGATGTTTGAGGTGGTAAAGATCAAAAGTATGTACCACGCCTTGTTTGGGCGGCCGGCTTATGCTAAATTCATGGCGAGGCCATGTTATGTTTATCTACAGCTTAAAATGCCAGGTCGGGACTATCACAGTACATGGAAGCAGAAAGATCACTTTGGAGTGTGAGGAAGATGATGCGGCTTATGCTGAGTCGGTTTGTGCCACGGAAGAGTTGAAATTCTATAAGGAGCAAGTTGATCCGGCAGATATGACCTCTTTGAAAAAGCCGACTACGGAACATGATCTAGTGTTGAAGTTCAAATCGCTACAGATACTAAAATGATTGATTTTGTTCCTGGTGACTCATCCAAGCAATTCAGCATCAGCGCTAACCTAGATCCCAAATAGGAAAGCGCGCTCATCGAGTTCATCCATGAGAACTGGGACATCTTTGCATGGAAACCTTCTGACATGCCAGGTGTACCGAGGGAACTCGCTGAGCACACACTTAACATTAATCCTAAGTTTAAACTGGTCCGGCAGTTTCTCCGCCGCTTCAATGAAGAAAGGCGTAAGGCTATCGGGGAAGAGGTAGCCCGTTTGTTGGCTGCAAGGTTTATTTTAGAGGTTTTTCATCCAGAGTGGTTGGCTAATCCGGTGCTGGTTCTCAAGAAAAACGGCACTTGGCGTATGTGTGCGGATTACACAGATTTAAACAAGGCTTGCCATGCAGACCCCTTTGCTCTCCCTCACATTGATCAGATAATTGATGCTACAACAGGTTGTGACCGTTTGTGTTTTCTGGATGCTTATTCTGGTTATCATCAGATCAAAATGGCGGTTAAGGACCAGGAGAAGACAGCTTTCATAACTCCCTTTGGAGCCTTCTGCTATGTCTCCATGCCCTTTGGACTCAAGAGTGCCCAGGCAACTTATCAGCGTTGTGTTCAGAATTTCCTTCATAAACAAATTGGGTGCAATGTTCATGCATATGTGGATGATATTGTGATAAAATCCAGAAAGGAGGAAACATTGATAGACAATCTGAGAGAAACCTTTGACAACCTCCAGGTTTACAAGATGATGCGCAATCCGGAGAAGTGTGTCTTTAGTGTCCCGACAGGCAAGCTCTTGGGCTTTCTGGTGTCAAACAGCGGCATTGAGGCTAATCCAGAAAAGATTTCAACAATTACATCTTTGGCTAAACCGGCATGTATCAATGACGTTCAACGTCTGGCCGGCCTGATTACAGCCATGAGCCGGTTTATCAGTCGCCTTGGAGAGAAGGCCATCCCTTTATATCAGATGCTCAAGAAAATAGTTAACTTTGTCTGGAGTGAGGCAGCTGATAAAGCGTTCGAGGATCTGAAGAGGCAGTTAGCTGAACCGCCCGTGCTTGCAGCACCAATCGATAAAGAGCCGTTATTGCTATATGTGGTTGCTAATGCCCGGGCTGTTAGCGTAGCTATTGTGGTAGAGCGCAAGGAGCTTGGCAATGAATATCCGATTCAACGGCCGGTTTATTATATCAATGAGGTGCTTATTGAGTCAAAGCAGAGGTATCCACATTGGTAGAAACTGGTGTATGGAGTGTTTATGGCAAGCTGGAAGCTTAAACATTATTTTTAGGGCCATCCCATCACAATGGTCAGTTCAGCTCCTCTGGGAGATATCATTCAAAACAGAGAAGCAACTGGCCGGATTGCCAAGTGGGCTATTGAGCTTGGACCTCATGGGCTCAAATATATACCCCGCACAGCGATCAAATCCCATGCACTCTGGACTTCATCAATGATTGGACAGAGTTACAGGCACCTAAAGAGAAACCATATAATACATATTGGACTATTCATTTTGATGGGTCCAGACAGTTGGAGGGCTCGGGGGCTGGAGTCATACTAACTTCCCCACGAGGTGACAAGTTTTGTTATGTCCTCCGATTAATGTTCCCTTGTACTAACAATGCAGCTGAATATGAGGCTTTTCTCGATAGTCTCCGGATGGCTAAGGAGATGAATTTAAACCGGGTTAAGTGCTTCAGCGATTCAGATCTAGTGGCGCAACAGGTGTCTGGCACTTGGGATTCTAAGGACCCACTCATGGCTGCATATCGGCGAGAGGTGGACACAGTGGCTGGTCACTTTAAGGGTTATCAGGTGGACCATATAGACCGGCAGAAGAATAGAGCGGCGGACGCTTTAAGTCGTCTTGGTTCCCAGCGTAAATCGGTTCCGCCAAATGTCTTTCTTGACGTATTGCATAATCCGTCAGTCAAGGTACCAACCGAAGAAGATTTGGCTATTCCTGATCCGGAGGCTCAATTGGTGGCAGCTTTACATGCCATACCGGATTGGACAATCCTATATCTGGCTTACATGAACCGGGGAGAGTTACCAGATGACGAAACGTTGGCTCGACAGATAATCCGGCGTTCCAAGTCCATGACCATACTCAACGGGGAGTATGGTCGCTACAGCGTTTCAGGAGCAATTCAACATTGTGTTTCTCCTCAAGAGGGTTGTGAGATTTTGCGAGAAATCCATGAAGGGGACTGCGGTCACCATGCCGGTTCAAAGTCTTTGGTTGCTAAAGCTTTTCGCCACGGTTTTTACTGGTTGACAGCACGTGCTGATGCGGAGGATTTAGTCAAGAGATGTGACGGGTGTCAAAAATTCGCCCGCCTTGCGCACATTCCGGCTCAAGAGTTGAGGATGATTCCAATAACTTGGCCGTTTGCGACTTGGGGGCTTGATATGGTTGGACCCTTCAAGCAATCCAAGGACAAAAAGACCCACCTATTAGTTGCAGTTGATAAATTCACCAAATGGGTGGAAGCAGAGCCAGTCAGCAAGTGTGATGCAGCCACGGCGGTTCAATTCATCAAAAAGGTGATATTCCGGTTTGGTTTTCCACACAGCATTATAACTGATAATGGTACTAACCTGTCAAAGGGGAGATGGAAGAATTTTGTCAACATGAGCATATCCGGCTCGATCTAGCATCAGTGGCTCACCCCCAGTCTAATGGTCAAGCAGAGAGGGCAAATCAAGAAATTCTATGAGGTATCAAACCCAGGCTTATGGTTCCTTTAAAGCGGACACCGGGTTGTTGGGTTGAGGAGCTACCTTCTGTGTTATGGAGCATCAACACCACACCCAATAGGTCTACGGGTTATACACCTTTCTTCATGGTTTATGGAGCGGAGGCAGTTCTTCCTAGTGACATCCGTCACGACTCGCCCCGTGTGATAGCCTATGTTGAAGCTGATAATGAGAAGGTACGTCAAGATTCTCTGGACCTGTTGGATGAAGAGTGTGATCTTGCAGTAGCACGATCGGCCATTTATCAACAAGATCTCCGACGTTATCACAGCCGTTGGGTTAAAACCAGAACCTTTCAAGAAGGCGATTTGGTGCTCCGGCTCATCCAGGATCAAACTGATATGCACAAGTTATCCCCACCTTGGGAAGGACCCTTTGTGGTCAGCAAAAATCTGCACAACGGGCCTTACTACCCCATTGATGTTCGAGAGCACAAAGACTCACGTCAATCGGAGGAGGAGACCAAGCGGCCATGGAACATAGCTCTTCTTCGGCCTTACTATACTTGAAGCCATAGGCTCTTCATCTGTACATATTTATGACAGTGTATATATCATATAATAAACCGGAGCCTCTGTTATAAGCGGGGTATCTGTTCTTTTTACATCCCGTGTTCTTATAAGAGTTTACCGACAAAGCGGAGTTTTGTATTAATACGGTCTTAGCAGCTGCACGGATATAAAGAAAATCACTAGGGGGCTTGGTCATATTTGAACTACAGTACACCTCTTGATCGGTTTTGAAACCATGAAGGGATATCACTAGGGGGCTTGGTTGTTATCACACCATAGCTACACCTCTTGATAGGCATTTAAGCCACAAAAGAAAAATATGTGGAGCCAAAGATAGTGTTGCATAAAGCACAGACTCAAACATGGGCGCACACTGAGCACAACTCACAAAGTTACTTGGGGGCTCTTTTTTGTAAAGCAACAAAGAGTTTGAAAGGACCCTTGTAATTGGCTATCAAGCCACGTCTTGGAAGCCCGATGTATTCACCTAAAAACCCGGGTTAACCTGCCTTCATCAAGTAAGCCACTCCTGTCCAGGTAATCTTGGTATGACCCACCGAACGTTTGACATGTCAATCTTTTATAGACCCTGAACTTGTCAAAGTTAAAATGATGATTGGTTAATTGGAGGACCATCTTAAAAGGCTTTGTTAAATGGTTTAACTCAGAGGCCTGGTAGCCCATGAAAAGCCTCGATTTGGAGCCTGGCAGCTCGTAAAAAGCCTTGCATATTTTCCTTTTTGAGTTTTATTTGTTGAAGTTCATAAGTATCTTTTGATAACCCGGTGTCCTTGACCCGGCTTGCTTTTCAACTACAAGTTGTTGGCACATGATCAGTTATAAACCGGTGTTTATTGACCCGGTTTGGTTTGACTAAATCACCAGTGTTATAAAGAAAACCCGGTAGTTATCCCGGTCCGGTTTACTATATAGACCGGCATTACAAAGATGGGGTTATCAACGTTCCGGATTGGTATTAACACCTTTGCCGTATACACCATTGGTCAACCAATGAGGTATGTTATGCATATTGCTTTTTGTACAAACACTTCTATTATTCATCTATGTATTGTACACTTCCTGGACATTATGACCCGTCTAGCGGTAAACCGCTAGATACTTTTAAGTTGTTGTACACAGGAACACAATTCATCATGGGTTATGCATAAATATATCCCAAAAGGTGGCACAAGTTGTCACGAGGTATTACAAAACATGATCGATGGCATGGCAATTAATGGAGTTTTGGCTATCCTATTACAAGAAGCTTTCAAAGCGGCTCCAATGGCATAATTGTTTTTCACAATATCGGCACACAGTGGCCAGTAAACCGGCGACCGGTTTAGGACGCTTCGTTTGGACGGTTTGATGGCTGAGGGTCAGTTGGTGTGGGCACTTCTTCATCCCTCCCCAGACGTTGGAAATCAACCGTCGACCAATCGATTCCAGTTAAAGCTTGAAATACTGCTTCTTCATGGATAAGATTGGAGGGGTTAATATCAGGAGCATAAGTGTGCTTACGAATCGGAGGCACAAGTTCTTCAACTTCATGGATGTCGGCCAGCTGTCTTTTCCCCTCAGCGTCATAAACCAGTTGAAAATGGGACAAATCTGTATCATCGGCCAGCTTGCTAGCTACTGGCCGCATCTGTTTGGTCAGCCGCCGGAGGTCATCATTGTCGAAGTTTGAACCGTCTTCCTTCACACCTGGGTATCCTTTAATGATATCCTCCGCTTCAAGGTCCGGAATCCAGGCTTTGGCTCGAATAAGTGCGGTTAAAGCTCCTGCTCTGGCAGCTGCCTTCTTCAATTCGGCAATGCGGGCTGGTAACATGGCCAGTTTCTCAAGTGTTTCTTTAACCAAAGTTGGGGCCGGTTTGTTGCAAGCTGCCATGCAAATAGCCCGCTGAGACCCAGAGTCAACTGTTCAACCAAAGTATACGCCGCTTTGAGCTTCATCTGCATGTCTGTACCAAGATGAGCAATCCGAGTACCTACCAAAGATTTATATCCACATTCTGGTCAGTGATAAGGTTCATTGACTTACGCAAAACACATAAACAGATACTTACCAAAAATAGCAGAAGTCATAGCATTGATTTGCCATTTCAAGCCAGCTAGTTCATCTACAATTGGTTTCAGGGCTGCCTCGGCGTCTTCCGCTCTTTTGGTTAAACCGGATTTTTCGGTTTCCTAGTTAGCACGATCTTTGTTGAAAGATTCCTTCAGCTTTTCCATTACGGTCAATGCTTGGGTCAGCTCCTCTTTGGCTTTTCCAGCCTCTGCTTGTTGTGACTTCACATTCTCTTGCAAGTCAGAATTTCAGGCATCTTTGCTTCTCAGTTCAGCCTGCAACATTGAAGGTATATTAAACAACAGGTTATATATGTTCTAATTACAAAGCATATAACAAGTTATGCACTTCATACTTGGGGGCTAATGCCTGTTCATTCTAAAGTGCTGCATTTTATATAAGTCTCCAGAACAATGCAAGCATTATCCTAGACACTTGGGGGCTAATGTGCGTCTGTTCTAAAGTGGATGCATGGATTAAAACCCGGATTAACTTGCCCAGTTAAACCGGCCTTTGGGGGCTATGCTGCAAAAGGTTATCTAATTGTTAAAAGATGAGTCTTGGTCTTTATTAGAGACCTGACATTTCGAGGATCAATGATGAGAAACTTAAAGTGTTACAAAGACCGGTTTATGATTAACATCATAAAATGGCCCTAGGGGGCTACTTGGGCTATTGTCTCAGCTATGAATCAATAAACAAAGGGAGATGAACTTACCTCATATCGCTCTTTCATCAAGTTCACCAAACTGGCTTCATAGTCCCACTTTGAGTGCAGACGTTTCAAGAAGCCAGAGTGAAGCTCTTCAGTGTTGAGATGAGCATAGCTTGATAAATCGCTGCTCCATTTTCCTTTTTCCCTAACAGCTTGCTCTTCTTTGGCACTATGTTCAGCCAAGATGACGGGATGGCCAGGAGAGCTGTGGCCCATTCCAGTGATAATAACATCGTCTCCTTGGCCTTCAGTGTGTTTGGCTGGTGACAATGGAGTTTCAGTATTTCTCACCAGACTATCCCGGTTTGGTTCTGCCGGTTCAGTATCAGGCGCGGCAGGTTCAGCGTCTGCTGGTTCATTGGTGTTTTGGCCTTGAAGAGGCGGTTCATCAGAAGCGGCTTCAGGATGAGGGCCCTCCGGTTCATAAGTTTGTTCCGGTTCACCTCTGTGTTCTTCTTCAAAAGTGGGGTCTTCGGGCGGATTGGTGTCCCGAGCTTTCTTGCTGGGTCTGGCTTTGGCCCTGCAAAAAAAATATAAAAGGATTAACATATTATTCAAGTTCTGTGACGCATTGAAGGAAAAGGTTTTACAGCTTACTCGACCACAGTTTTCAGAGGAGCGAGCTGAGTTGCTGTCGACTCGCTAGATGATGAGGGAGGTGTCACCTGATAATTTGAATCGGACGGATTAAGAGGTTGTCTGAAATAACCTGCCTTGGGGTAAGAATGGTCAGGAGTAGGAGAGACCTCAGACCGGCGCTTCTGAGCCGGGGTGTCAGGTAAACCAGCTGAAGTGACCTGTTGGCCACTGTGCCGGGTTGTCCGGTGAGCTTCATGTTGCTGAGTCTTCAAAATAAATGTTGGATCCAAGTGAGCAAGAGGATGAGAAAAGCTTACTTTGCAGACTGCTTGGCGGGTTCTTCGTGTTGGCATAGAGTCTGAACCAGAGGAAAGGGTAATTACCTCTACATCATCAGCTTGACTGCCTTCTGCATCCTCTAGAGGAAGATAATTGTTAATGAGATGCATGAAAAGAGAGCCAAGTGAGTCATGTTCTACCTCAACTTCCAGGTCATCGGTGTCATCATCAAGCTCCATGTTGATCCGGTCAGCCGTTTTCCGTTTTGACGTCCGTTTGACGGCTTTGGTTTTGGGGCGAGATGGTTTGACCGCTTTATCCTGAGTTGGCTTTACCGCTTTTTCTACGGTTTTCCGTTTCCAGAAGGGGTCATCACCCTATACATACATACACAGAAGAAGGATTACAGGTTGCACAAGGTAAAAATATTAAAGATGAAAAGGAAGTATAATGCTTACAGCAGGCGGTTTGTTCTTGGTATAGAAGGGATTCAAACCGGTTTGACTACAGACCAGTTCCGATTCATTCAAAATCTTCTGTACACAGTCAGTGACTTCTTCATCGGATAGTTGAAGGTTGCAATGACGTTGAGGGTCGTCAACCTCACCGGTATAATCACACATTAAACCGGGACGCTGGCTTAGAGGCAAGATGCTCCAAGATATCCAACAGCGCACGAAATCCACACCTATTAAATCGTTGGCCATAAAGGCCTGGAGTTTGGCGAGTTGAGGGCATATTTCGCCCTTTCTGCGGAGCTTAAGCGTTACGGCATCGGATGGGCGTTGGAAAGCCGGTGATCACGAAAGCCTAGGAGGGGATTTTCATCTTCAGGCGAAGTGTCTCTGCAATAAAACCAAGCCTGGTTCCATTCCTTTGGGTGGCTGTGCAGTTTGGCATGAGGAAATTCAACTTCTTTCCGCTTTTGAATTGAGACACCACCGAGTTCAGTGTTGGGGCCATTTACAAATTATGTGCGCCGGTTTAAGTGAAAGAAGTCCCGGAACAGCTCTGTAGTTGGTTCTTCCTGTAAGTACACTTCACAGAAGACCTGGAAGTTACATAGATTGGATACTGAGTTAGGCCCCATGTCTTGGGGATGGAGTTGGAAATTGGCAAGCACATCCCGGTAAAACTTTGACCCTGGCGGTTTCAAGCCACGGCTTATGTGGTCAACAAAGACCACCACCTCACCCTGTCTTGGGGTCAGAGGATTTTCTGTTCCTGGAACTCGCCATTTAATTTCAGTTTTCTTAGGCAAGGAGCCGATGCCGACCATATCATTCAACTGATCCTCGGTGAGCCGGGAACGAGCCCAGTTGCAAGCAGTGAATAATTGTTTGGCCATTGCGAAACAAACAAGCTGAAAACGAAAGGCTAGTTTATAAATCATTCATGATGATATACAAGATACAATGGAGTAAGAGATATACTAATATGCGAAATGGCATAAACCGGAGACCAATGCAATAAGGGATAAAAGGTAATACCAGGACAGGGGTACTCAGACACCGTTAAACCGGAGTATAACTATGAAGGTAAAAGGCTCCTCCGGTTTATCAGAGGGCTAATGGTATAGATTGCTTATACAAAGTTAAACCGCCTATGTTGGTGTGAGGAGAAACATATTTCACAGAGATATATGGAAATTTCGGATCTAAGGTAAGACAGAAAAGAAAAAATATTTTGACCTAAAAAGGGTAAGACCCGAAACATTTTATGAAGGACTAGATTAGTTTTTTTTGCGCATAAGGGTTTGTGGTGGTAACAGAAGATTAGCCACGGCAAGGGATATGATAAGTGTCAGTGTCAAAACCGGCGGATCTCGGGTAGGGGGTCCCGAACTGTGCATCTAGGCCGGATGGTAACAGGAGGCAAGGGACATGAAGTTTTACCCAGGTTCGGGCCCTCTTGATGGAGGTAAAACCCTACGTCCTGCTTGATTAATATTGATGATATGGGTAGTACAAGAGTAGATCTACCGCGAGATCGGAGAGGCTAAACCCTAGAAGCTAGCCTATGGTATGATTGTTGTTCTGTATGTTGTCCTACGGACTAAAACCCTCCGGTTTATATAGACACCGGAGAGGGTTAGGGTTACACAAAGTCGGTTACAATGGTAGGAGATCTACATATCCGCATCGCCAAGCTTGCCTTCCACGCCAAGGGAAGTCCCTTCCGGACACGGGACGAAGTCTTCAATCTTGTATCTTCATAGTCCAGGAGTCCAGCTGAAGGTATAGTCCGGCCATCCGGACACCCCCTAATCCAGGACTCCCTCAGTAGCCCCTCAACCAGGCTTCAATGACGACGAGTCCGGTGCGCAGATTGTCTTCGACATTGCAAGGTGGGTTCCTCCTCCAAATACTTCATAGAAGATTTTGAACACAAAGATAGTGTCCGGCTCTGCAAAATAAGTTTCCATGTATTGCCATAGAGAGAGTAATATTTACACAAATCTAATCTGCTGACGTATTCCATAGTGTGACGCACCACGGCCAAGCCTTTATTCGAATCGTTTTATTGTCCCACCTCAACGTGTCACGCGAGGCGGTTTCCTTGGCATGTCTTGTTAAAGCAGAGATCGTGTCCCCTTATTCTGGGATTCTCATCAATACGGGCGTGGGTAACCCAACCGCGCCATTGATTACGGCGCTTGGAGATAAGCGAGTTTTACCACGCTGGTGGGGACACGTAGCTGCGTCCACCCATATAAGGGGATAAGGATCCACCTTTTCACCTACGCCTTCTTCCTCATTTGCCTATCCATTTTCGCGCACTCGAGCTCCAGCGCCCAAGTCCGCACTCCTCACCTCAACCTTCTCCAGCCATGTCCGGAGCGGGAGGCAAGTGGATGGTCTCCTCCGTCACGAAGGGACACATCAAAAAACTGAGGAAGGCCGGATACTTGTCTAACGACATCGCGTACCGGCTTCTCGAAGAGGGGCAGCTCCTCCCCACCCCAAGGCCCCATGAGAGGGTAGTGTTCCTTCCCCACTTCCTCCGCGGACTGGGCTTTCCTATCCACCCATTCGTCCGGGGACTCATGTTCTACTACGGCCTGGATTTCCATGATCTGGCCCCAAATTTCATCCTCAGCATCTCGGCGTTTATCGTCGTGTGCGAGGCTTTCCTTTGCATCCGCCCCCATTTTGGCCTATGGCTCAAAACTTTCAATGTCAAGCCGAAGGTGGTGCGCGGCAACCAGGCGGAGTGCGGAGGCGCCATGGTGGGCAAGATGCCCAACATCTTACGGCTCGAGGGCTCCTTTGTGGAGACCCTGAAGGGGTGGCAATCGGGGTGGTTTTACATCACCGAGCCGCGCGACCCTGAGTGGGTTGCAGCCCCCGAGTTCCGGTCCGGACCCCCAACGCGGCTCACGTCCTGGAAAGAGATGGGCCTGTCGTGGGGCAGCAAAGGAGAGGTGACTGCACTTCAAACATGCATCCAAACCCTGGTGGACAAGCAGCTCAAGCTTGTCAACGTAGTCCAGGTCATGCTCATTCGCCGGATCCTCCCGTGTCAACAATGGGCCTTCAATCTGTGGGAGTTCAACCCGGCGCAGCACCGAACTCTGAGCAGGCTCTTCGACACGACGTACGAAGATGTCTGGAAGGTGCTTTTCAAGGGCGCCGAGGCTCCCGCATCCGCTACTGAGGATCGCGGATTCAGCACGCAGCGTCATGCCAGCGCGGTAAGTTGTTTGTGCCTTTTACAGGGTATTAGTTTTTCATAGTTTAACTCTATGCGGGATCTAAGCTCCCTTACCTTTGACAGGTTTGGCAGGCAAAGTCCGGACAGATGGACTGTCCGGCTCCTTTGCCCGAAGACCCAGCCGATGCTCGCTTGGCGAAGTTACTGGTTCCGGCACCCTATGTGGTGCCGGAGAAGAAGGCCACGAAGAAGGACATGGGGACTCGAAAAAGTGCCCGGCGCCGGGAGGTGTCGGGTTCATCATCCGACGGCTCCAAGGCGCATTCCTCCCGTGAAGATGAGGTGGAGGAAGAAGAGACCTCTCCCCCTCCAGCGGGGGGAGAGAAGAAAAGGAAGGCCGCCCTCACTGGGGAGGCCGAAGGGTCCAAGAAGGCGAAAACCCTTCCTCCGGACTACTCCACCGATGCCGACGACGGCGGAGAGGAGTGGCCGCTCAGGGCCAAGCCCCTGGCGAAATCGTAAGTATCCGGATACCAGAGTAATTCATAGTATTCCTTTATTGCACAGCTTTCCCTTATGTCGAATATGTTTATGCAGCCCACCCAAAGACCGGCTCGACGCGTCGTCGAGCGGTTCACTGGACTCGTCGGATGTGAATTCGCTTCCGACGGCTTCCTCCCCCCGCCCTACGGACGACACTGAAGTGTTGTCCCAATAGGTTCCAAGCCAGGAGGAGGTGGTCCTGGAGGCGCCTCAAGGCGACCTCCCGGACTCCAGGAGTAAAGGGGATAAAACCCCCCAGGGCTCCAAGTCCGGCTCTAGGCCGGACACTGCTCCGGAACCTTCAAAGGTTCCAGAGTCCAGCGGGCGACCTCCTTCCAAGAGGAGCAAGCCCACCGTGCCGGTGACCCCCGTCCAACCGGAGGCGCCGTACAATCTGTTGGAGGTGCTCAAAGGCGCCTCCATCGACGAGGAGCAGCGCACCATTATGAGTGCGGTGGTCCAGAAGGTTCAGTCCGCCAAGAGCGGACTGACTGAAGCTTGTACTAGCCTTTTAACAGGCTTTGAGGTAAGTAAAGAATGTGTAAATAATATTACCGCATAGACAGTAGCCCCTGATGCTCTGTTTGGCGTTCGGGAAGAAAAGCCGAAGAGAGGATCAAATAAAATTCGCAGGAGTCTAACAAAAAGGAGTCAATATGCGTATGCAGGCTTCTCTGCTGGCGTCCGCCACACTAACTGCGGAAGTGGACACGCTAAAGCAGAACCTCGAGCAGTCCGAGCAAGAGCTTGGGCGTGCCAAGAAGCAGCTTGAGGACAAGGAAGGTAAGAAATACCTTATTTAAATATATATAAAAAAGGTGCAATTGCAAAAAATGACAGGATTATCGTTGCTATTGTAGGGGCCACGTCGGAGGTGGCGACCCTTAAGGAAGCGCTGGTCGAGGCCGAGAAGAGGGCGGCCACGGAGCGCACCGAGCGGGAGAAGTATGAGGCCCAGGTTGGCAAGGTGCAGCAAGAGCTCCAGGCTCTCATGAAAAAACATGAGAGTTTGGAGCTTGACTCAAAGACGCGAGCGTCCGAGCTCGCGATGGCTATTGAAAATGCCAAGTCTGCCAAGGCCGAATCCCAGAAGACCCTCCAGGAGTTGGATGCGATGAAAAATATAGCGGCGGGCAAGGCATTCTTTATGCAAAGCAAACACATAAGCGTGAGTTACTTGTTACTTACCCGAATCCGGAGCTCTCCAGGAGCATTCACAGATCTTCCCTGTAGCGTGTCTGATGCCGCCGCATTCTATCGAGCCGAGGAGGGCAGCTCGACAGAGAAGGTGTTCTGGTCTCAGTATGCTGAGGCCGGACACCCCGTGCCCCTGAGTGACCAGCTGAAGCAACTGGTCGAGCTCCACAAGGTGGCCGAACAGGCCATGAAGGGCCTCATAGTTCGGCTGTGGCCTGGAGAGGCTCTGCCTAGGAGCTATTTCGGGCTGGTGCGGCGGCTGGTGGGGGCCTGTCCAAGGCTCGAAGTCATCAAGCGCTCCCTCTGCATTGAAGGTGCCCGTAGGGCCCTTGCCCGTGCTAAGGTGCACTGGGCAAGCTGGATGCTGAGAAGCTTGTGAAGGACGGGCCACCGCCGGGGAAAGAGCATCGCAAGCCCGAGAATTATTATACAGATGTTTTGAAGGGTGCCAGCCTTGTGGCGGATGAATGTTCCAGGGATGTAATTTTTGAGTAAAACTCGCTCGTTTTGTCCTGTGCGCTGAAAACTTGTTCATATGCGCTAAGCAATGCTGTTGGAATTTAAAATATTACCTTCTGTGCGGCTGTTTATCAATTCTGAGAGATGGCGAGTCGTCGGCTTCTGCCCCCGTACCGCTAGTGCTGGGGTGTTCGGGGATAAACCTGAGCGCTCCTCTCACTTAGCCATAGAATTCTATAATTTTAAATTTCGGCGAAGCCCCTGGTATTCGGAAGACCGAGTTCGGGGCGCTATCCACGCCTTGGCCGGATAGAGCCGACTCCTCGCTCTAAGCGGCATAAGTCTTTAGGGACTCGAAAAACCTCTCGAACAGCGACCGGCTCTCGCTTCATCATGACAGTCAGTTTTAGCTTTCTCTACTGAGGTGCTCGACCCAGCTCAACTGGGGCACAATCGCAGTAGTTCTCCTAGTGCTACATTAGCCGATATAGCGGAACGTAAGGCACCAAAACATAGGAGCCGGGCAAACCCAACTATTGACCCAAGACATGATTCGGAGTCGATGCATATAATGCTATAAGTTCGGGGTGCCGTGCTTGTTAAAGTGTTCGGACTTCTCACACCATATTGAGGGGTACTAAAGCCCCTGGCGTATTTTGGCCGTAACAAAGTGTACGGGTGCAACATGTCGTTAAGGAACATATATTTGTAAAAAAGGTAATGCAAAGAGAGACAAAAGCTATGCATTGTTTATTAAAAAGGGCTGCGATCAAAGCAGAACGATACAAATAATGCGATAAGCAAAAGGTTGGACTGTTTAATATGTCCGTTCCAGGGGCAGGCTGCGGAATGGTATGCGAAATAGGTATACTGCTCGTGATAGAGACCACCTGGGAGTTCCGTAATGCGGCATGGCTTGTCTGCTTCCCTGGTTCTTGCATCGTTTGTGCGGCAATTAAACTGCCGAACAGGCCTTCCGAAGAGTGGAGTCCTGAAAGTAAGAGAAAATTAAAAAATCGGCAGCCCCTGGTGCGGTTTAAGCCGTGTTTCGGGCGTGCCGTGATGGTGCCCCTCCCCCTGTACCCATGGTATTTCTAGAGCGTAGTTATGTACGCGAAGTACTGGTGTCGCATTTTTGCGAGGGCTGGGGTTGGGGCCGCAATGCTATGCCCGCTCGGAACATGCCAGGCGGTCTTGTTGTAGGTTACTCCGGGCGCGCTTGACGGTGTCCGGACGTTTAATGGCCGGACTGGAGAACTGCCTGGAGAGGCTGCTTTGTACTTCCGCAGCAAGGGCCGCCGTGTGCTCCTCCGTTCGGAGAGAGCGTTCGGTGTTTCCATTGACCGTAATTACTCCTCGAGGTCCTGGCATCTTGAGCTTAAGGTATGCGTAGTGCGGTACCGCATTGAACTTGGCGAATGCGGTTCGCCCGAGCAGTGTGTGATAGCCACTGCAGAATGGGACTATGTCAAAGATTAACTCCTCGCTTCGGAAATTATCCGGAGATCCGAAGACCACTTCAAGTGTGACTGAGCCTGTATGTTGTCTCTACACCTGGTATTACGCCTTTAAAGGTCGTTTTGGTGGGCTTAATCCTCGAGGGATCTATGCCCATTTTCCGCATTGTATCCTGGTAAAGCAGGTTCAGGCTGCTGCCGCCGTCCATAAGGACTCTAGTGAGATGAAATCCGTCAATGATTGGATCTAGAACCAATGCGGCGAATCCGCCATGACGGGTGCTAGTGGGATGGTCCCTTCAATCAAAGGTGATCGGGTAGGAGGACCATGGGTTGAACTTTGGGGCGATTGGCTCTACCGCGTATACGTCCCTTAACGCACGCTTCCGCTCCCTCTTGGGGATGTGGGTTGCGTATATCATGTTCACCGTCCGCACTTGTGGGGGAAAACCCTTCTGTCCACTGTTGTTCGGTGGCCGGGCCTCTTCGTCGTCATTGCTATGTAGCCCCGTGTCTTTATTTTCGGCATTTAACTTGCCTGCCTGCTTGGACACCCAACAATCCCTGTTGGTGTGATTGGCCGGCTTTTCGGGGGTGACATGTATCTGGCACAAGCGGTCGAGTATTCGGTCCAAACTGGACGGGCCCCTAGGATTTCTTTTGAATGGCTTTTTCCGCTGACCGGATTTATAGCCTCTGAATCTGGCATTAACTGCCGTATCCTTAGCATTGTCGCCGTTAATGCGGCGCTTCTGCTTGTTGCGACGCGACCTGCCACTACTGTCCCTGGTATCCGAATTACCAGGGTTCTTGGTCATATTGTTGCTACGAGCAAGCCAGCTGTCTTCTCCCGCACGAAAGTGGGTCATGAGTGTCGTGAGTGCTGCCATAGATTTCGACTTTTCCTGTCCAAGGTGCCGGGCAAGCCACTCGTCACGGATATTGTGCTTGAAGGCTGCTAGGGCCTCTGCGTCTAGACAGTCGACTATTTGATTTTTCTTTGTTAAGAACCGTGTCCAGAATTGCCTGGCCAATTCCTTTGGCTGCTGAATTACGTGGCTTAGGTCATCGGCGTCTGGTGGTCGCACATAAGTGCCCTGGAAATTTTCGAGGAATGCGGCTTCCAGGTCCTCCCAACAACCGATTGATCCTGCTGGCAAGCTATTAAGGCAATGCCGAGCTGGTCCTTTAAGCTTGAGTGGGAGGTATTTGATGGCGTGGAGATCATAGCCGCGGACCATGTGGATATGAAGGAGATAATCCTCGATCCATACCGCAGGATCTGTTGTGCCATCATATGATTCGATGTTTACGGGTTTGAAACCCTCGGGGATTTGATGATCCATTACTTCGTCTGTGAAGCATAGTGGGTGTGCGGCGCCTCTGTACTAGGCTATATCACGACGTAGCTCCAATGAGCTTTGTCTACTGTGTTCGGCCCTACCGGATTTGTGTCCGGCGTGATGGTTACCGTCTCGAGTCGTGGGGCGCCCACGCGATCCGTAGATCGATCTTGTTTGCCTTGCCTTGTCCTCCAACATATCTCGCAGGTCTGGCGCATTTTCCCGTGCCTTGGTACGGGGTGCAGCTTGAGTGGAGGGCCGAGAGGCCTCTCTGTCGCGGCCACGAGGTGGCCGGTCGGCCATATCAAGTGCTCGTGATGTAGGTTTAAGTGCTTCCTCCTCTAATCGGGGTAGCAACCTGCGCTTTGGGTAGCTCTTGGAGGGGCGTTCGAGTTTATGCTCTTCGGCCGCAAGGACTTCAGTCCATCTGTCGACTTGCAAATCTTGATCAGCTCTAAGCTGTTGCTGTTTTTTCTTGAGGCTTCTTGCCATGGACATAAGCCTGCGTTGAAAATGCTCTTGCTCGATGGGATCCTCTGGCACAACGAATTCGTCGTCGTCAAGGCTTGCCTCGTCTTCGGAGGGAGGCATATAATTATCGTCCTCGACCTCTTTGTCTACCGCTCTCTCATGAGGGCTGGCTTCTCCGTCCTCCTGTGCTGAATCTTGCTGGAGGGGGTTTTCTTCGGCACTCTCTGGAGTATTATTATCTCCCGTTCTGGACTCACCGTATTTGCTTTGGCGGGATTTTGAGCGGCGCCGCTGACGCTAGCGCTTAGGTTGTTTCTTGGAGGGGTCATCCTCCGCTGTTCCATCGCCATCTCCTTCTTTTGGGGTGTCCACCATGTATATGTCATACGACGAGGTGGCTTTCCAGGGCCCAATAGGCGCTGGTTCTTTATCTTCTCCTGCATCGGTGTCCATATCGTCGATGTCTTCGGAGTCGAAGTCGAGCATGTCGGTTAAATCGTCGACGGTGGATACAAAGTGGGTGGTGGGTGGGCTTTGAATTTCTTCATCGTCCGTATCCCAACCTTGCCGTCCATAGTCCGGCTAGGGCTCTCCTAATAAAGAGAGAGACTTTAGTGTCTTCAGAATATCGCCGAAAGGCGAGTGCTGAAAGATGTCTGCGGTAGTAAACTCCATGATCGGCGCCCAATCGGATTCGATCGGTAGGGGCGCGGAGGGTTCGGAGTCCGGAGAGGAGTCCGGCTCCTTGGAGTCACGAGTCTCGCGGAGTGCGGGGCTGGTGTTCGGCTCGATCGCCATTGGGATCGCAGCCCCCGTGGCGGCGTCCAACCACCCATCCTTGATCGGCATAGTTGGCTCCGAATTAAGGGTCGAAGCCGATGCGGGTGCGGCCTCCAGGGCATTGTTTGGTGGCAGAGCTAGATCATGCTCGTCGTGACAGTGCGGTGCTCTCGGCAGTGGCTCGAATCCATCGAGGATCAAGTCCCCGCGGATGTCAGCCGTGTAGTTTAAACTTCCAAATCTGACCTGACGTCCAGGGGCATAGCTTTCAATCTGCTCCAGATGGCCAAGTGAATTGGCCCGCAGTGCGAAGCCGCCGAAGACGAAGATCTGTCCGGGGAGGAAGGTCTCACCCTGGACTGCATCGCTATTGATGATCGTAGGAGCCATCAAGCCTAACAGCGACGACACAGAGGAACTCTCAATGAAAGCACCAATGTCGGTGTCAAAACCGGCGGATCATGGGTAGGGTGTCCCGAACTGTGCGTCTAGGCCGGATGGCAACAGGAGGCAAGGGACACGAAGTTTTACCCAGGTTTGGGCCCTCTTGATGGAGGTAAAACCCTACGTCCTGCTTGATTAATATTGATGATATGGGTAGTACAAGAGTAGATCTACCGCGAGATCGGAGAGGCTAAACCCTAGAAGCTAGCCTATGGTATGATTGTTGTTCTGTATGTTGTCCTACGGACTAAAACCCTCCGGTTTATATAGACACCGGAGAGGGTTAGGGTTACACAAAGTCGGTTACAATGGTAGGAGATCTACATATCCGTATCGCCAAGCTTGCCTTCCACGACAAGGAAAGTCCCTTCCGGACACGGGATGAAGTCTTCAATCTTGTATCTTCATAGTCCAGGAGTCCGGCTGAAGGTATAGTCTGGCCATCCGAACACCCCCTAATCCAGGACTCCCTCAGTGGCCCTACACTCTTGTCCGTCTGCCATGCTATACTACTGGGACGTGATCACTTCGGGAGGTGATCACGGGCATATTCTATATACTTTACACTGTTACATTACCTGTGGTACTGTTCGGAGTTGGGGGCTGAAGGGGCAGGTGGCTCCATCCCGGTAGAGGTGGGCCTGGGTTCCCGACGGCCCCCGACTGTTACTTTGTGGCAGAGCGACATGGAAGGTTGAGACCACCTAGGAGAGAGGTGGGCCTGGCCCTGGTCGGCGTTCGCGGATACTTAACACGTTTAACGAGATCTTGGTATTTGATCTGAGTCTGGCCACTGGCTTATACACACTAACCATCTACGCGGGGATAGTTATGGGCACTTGACGTCGTGGTATCAGCCGAAGCCTTCGTGACATCAGTGACTGAGCGACGCACGCCGGATTGGACCGTAAGCCTGCTCTTGTATTAAGGGGGCTAGTTCTGCTTCCGGCCGCCCTCGCAACATGCAGGTGTGCAATGGGCGATGGGCCCAGACCCCTGCGCCATAGGATTTAGACCGGCGTGCTAACCTCTCTATTGTGCCTAGGTAGGGCTGCGACGTGTTGATCTTCCGAGGCCGGGCATGACCCAGGAAAGTGTGTCCGGCCAAATGGGATCGAGCGTGTTGGGTTATGTGGTGCACCCCTGCAGGGAAGTTAATCTATTCGAATAGTCGTGATCTTCGGTAACAAGACGACTTGGAGTTGTACCTTGACCTTATGACAACTAGAACCGGATACTTAATAAAACATACCCTTCCAAGTGCCAGATACAACCGGTGATCGCTGTCTCACAGGGCGACGAAGGGAGGATCGTCGGTTAGGATTATGCTACACGATGCTACTTGGTGGACTTACCATCTACTCTCTTCTACATGCTGCAAGATGGAGGTGGCCAGAAGTGTAGTCTTCGAGAGGACTAGCTATCCCCCTCTTATTCTGGCATTCTGCAGTTCAGTCCACCTATGATACCCCTTTTCCATTTGATACCAATGCATACATATGTAGTGTAGCTCCTTGCTTGCGAGTACTTAGGATGAGTACTCACGGTTGCTTTTCTCCCCCTTTTCCCTTTTCCTATTTCCGAATGCTACGACCAGACATTGGATTCCAGGAGCCAGACGCCACCGTTGTTGATGACTACTACTACTCGGGAGGTGCCTACTACTATGTGCAGCTCGCTGACGACGACCAGGAGTAGTTTAGGAGGATCCCAGGCAGGAGGCCTGCGCCTCTTTCGATCTGTATCCCAGTTTGTGCTAGCCTTCTTAAGGCAAACTTGTTTAACTTATGTCTGTACTCAGATATTGTTGCTTCCTCTGACTCGTCTATGATCGAGCTCTTGTATTCGAGCCTTCGAGACCCCTGGCTTGTAATATGATGCTTGTATGACTTATTTTATTTGTAGAGTTGTGTTGTGATATCTTCCCGTGAGTCCCTGATCTTGATCATACATGTTTGCGTGTATGATTAGTGTATGATTGAATCGGGGGCGTCACAAGTTGGTATCAGAGCCGACTGCCTGTAGGAATCCCCCTTCCATACTCCTTGGCCGAAGTCGAGTCTAGTCACTGAAAAACTTTTACTAACATGGTTGTGTGCCTTACGGGCCCACGTTGCCATTTGGGTGGTATTAGGATCTTTTACTCCTCGTCTATACTCTGGGACTCTGATCTCTCTTCTATTCCGGTTAAATATTGTGCTAACTCTAACTCTAGGTTCTTGTAAATACTTTGTCCCGAAGAGCCCCTTCATTCCAGATGATGGCCTGCTTCACCAGAAGATTCTGAAGATACTCTCCGTTATTCTTTCGAGAATCCTTTATGCCCACCGCTTTGCAGCTCTTTGCCGCAGAAATACCCTTACGGATAATTTCTCGCACTTATCGAGTATCCGCTCATCCCAAGTTGATTCATGTATTTCACATAAGTCTTCGAAATGCCATTCGATCCCCGAAAATCCTCAACAGCCTATTGCTCTTGAAATTCTGGCTTGATTGCATTATGATTAACCTCATAAGTCCGGTAATCTTATTGGCATCCTTAGTCATTAACAGTTTGAGTCTGTTGAATCAATATGTTGCGAATGCTCGCAATCCTTAATCAGATCCTTCATTTCGTCCTTCTGGCTCAGACGTCATTTTAAACATGAGCTGGATCTCGACCAATCAAATTGCCGTCGATTGTACCCCTAAGGCTATTCAACTTATCCCTCCCTAATCAGAGCATTGCTTTTGATCTCTTCTCTTGGAATTGATAATTCCTTTGCATTTGAACTTTGAGTTAGTCAGTTGTTTCAATAAACTGATCTCCTTGCATTCCTTCTTCCTCTGGTTGAGTATCGATGCTCACATCAGATCCCTTGTGGACCACCAGATCCTTTGTTGGATTTTATCTGACAGCGTCCTTCATATTCTATACGCTTGTGCGCCTTTCCTCGGATACATAATGCCTTTGGTAAATTGTATCCTCTGCTTTCTCTAGCATGCTCTACTACCGAGTTTGTGATATTTATTCCTGAAATTTGTGGTATATGTTCCTAAGATGCCCTGATGGGTTGAATCTATGCCTTCCCTAATCCGTGTGAACCCGAAAGATTTCACGGGTCATACTTATCTGGTATTGCACCACGTAAAAATTTCAACAACTATTGTCATTTTCGAAATATGAGAGGTGAATGAAAGGTTATGCATTTGAGAAGTGGGAGTCGACCTTGAACTTTGTGTTCATGCCCATGGACATGATGTAGATCTTATCATTAAAGCTTCTCTTATATTAACTATTCCCTTGTATAAGTCCATCTTATATCTGGGATCTGGCCTTTTGCAATCGTGTTTCCGACCATGTTCTCCTTTAGATACCATTTCTCGGACAAGTTGAAGTAATTGTCTTCTACAGATCATTGCACCCGACCAACCTTTACTTTGATCTACCGTCGTGTATTACACTCTGGTATCTCAAGAATATCATAGAACTGCATAACTTCTTATGGGTTCTTCATCAACTATTATTTCTCACCGATTCCAATTTTCCTAGGTTCTGGGTTGTCGTCAACCGAGGACACCAATAAGTGAATCAATTCCGCACTATGGTTCAATAACTCTTAAATAATTGTTGTTGCTTATGATTTAATGATCACTTAAGTCATTCCTAGCCTGATCGGCTATATCATCATTGTGCTAAATTTTAACTCTGCTACTTGGTCCTTCTTCACGGAGCACAATTCTCGACGATGAGCTAAGCTTACGTCAATTTTCCTCATCATATCATTTCGCCTTGAACCGCAAGCTTGATTTCGAGTTTGTGTCATAACCATGGTTCCAATAACCTTCCGCTTATCATTCGTTTGACTAGATGTCATCACCGATTGATTACATCTTCATGAAATCTCTCGACAAATGTGTCGTGATCATCATCAGCATTTCGAGCTCTTCCAAGATATCAATTGAGTTCATGGTGATAAATACCATCCTTGCCCTTGATGATTTGTGTTACCATCGACCACTTTATTGACTTCCCTCCAACACAAACTTGTTCGTGTTTTGTGTTATACCTTGAGTTCCTTGCTATCCCGCATTTGTTCTTCTTTACCTTGGAGTATTACCATCTTTAATGTCAAGAAAGTCGTGAGGATTTCATCACCTCTTAAGGATTCTTGATACAGGTAATACTTCTCACCATCACCTTTCTTTCTTGGTCCCCGTGTTGGTTCTAACCGGGATACCAACAGGTGAACAGTGTTGTTTGGATTCTGCCCTTCTAGCAACCCTATTGCTTTGAAGTTAATGGTCGGACGTTCATTCTTAGACTATTGATCACTGAATCACCATTCTAACATTTGATCATGCTACCTAAGGCCATACTTTGGGCATCCTTTTCAACTAATGTTTAATTGTGTGTGTTTTTCCTTGAGCATACATCATTATATCATTTGATCCGACGTTATCTCCTTGTTCACATAACTGTGGAAATCCATCTTTTTGGATACCTCGTTGAATTATTGCCGAGTCCATCAGCCACCTCCTCATCCTCTCCTTGGCTTAATGATGAATCCCTTCGTGTATCCAAAGTCTGACCTTTGATTGAAGACCATGTCAATGCTATCTCGAAGCATGTCTGTGGTACTCCAATTTTCAAAGAGAACATTTGAAGCCCAATGCTAAATGTTTCCTGCTCAATTACCCAAACACCACTGTATGGGTAATGTCATGAAATCCCCCCCCCCTTACCTAAAGGGTTTTCTACATTATATCCTGTCAAGGAAATCATGCTTTGCTTGTCCTTGGGAAGGTTATACCCCTAAAATATGTGTTTAAACACATTTTCCTTTCCATTGTTCTATTTAATCTGATACATATGTTTTCCTTTCCATTGTTTGGTTTAATCTTTTTTGTGATCTATATGATCTAAGCAGTAATATTCTCCTGCTTTTGTAAGCACCTCGGTGTACAACTCTGTCAGTAAGAACCTGTTACTATTGTTGATGACATTCCGGTATCCACCGATGGACGAGAACTTTGCCTAATGGTCCGCCTCGTTCAACGAGCAGGAAAATGGTTCTCTTCGTCCCTCGACCTTGGTACCGAGGTTGTTGCCGACATAACTAACAGGCTATCCTCTGACATGCCTTGCTTACCTGATCGTGCAAGATGTCACCGCCCTTCCTACTTTTAACCCACATGGAGGGCCCATAACCCACAGTTCCACAGGATCGAAACCTGACTCTCCTGTACATCCCTGCTTCAAAGTTATCCCTTATGCTTGGCTTCGTAGGTAATTCGCAAGCCACCTTCCTACTGCTCTATTCTGGTATCAGACGCAATTCTTACTCTCCCCGGTCTGAACCCCTTTCTCACTCTGGTTCAGACTTTGATCATCTATCTATCCGCTTGGACCCTCTCATTGTACCTTCGTATCGCACTCTCGATGTATTTTATATGTGAAGGAAATATGCCCTAGAGGCAATAATAAAGTTATTATTTATTTCCTTATTTCATGATAAATGTTTATTATTCATGCTAGAATTGTATTAACCGGAAACATAATACATGTGTGAATACATAGACAAACAGAATGTCACTAGTATGCCTCTACTAGACTAGCTCATTAATCAAAGATGGTTATGTTTCCTAACCATAGACAAAGAGTTGTTATTTGATTAACGGGATCACATCATTAGGAGAATGATGTGATTGACATGACCCATTCCATTAGCTTAGCACCCGATCGTTTAGTATGTTGCTATTGCTTTCTTCATTACTTATACATGTTCCTATGACTATGAGATTATGCAACTCCCGTTTGCCGGAGGAACACTTTGTGTGCTACCAAACGTCACAACGTAACTGGGTGATTATAAAGGAGCTCTACAGGTGTCTCCAAAGGTAAATGTTGGGTTGGCGTATTTCGAGATTAGGATTTGTCACTCCGATTGTCGGAGAGGTATCTCTGGGCCCTCTCGGTAATGCACATCACATAAGCGTTGCAAGCATTGCAACTAATGAGTTAGTTGTGAGATGATGTATTACGGAACGAGTAAAGAGACTTGCTGGTAACGAGATTGAACTAGGTATTAAGATACCGACGATCAAATCTCGGGCAAGTAACATACCGATGACAAAGGGAACAATGTATGTTGTTATGCGGTCTGACCGATAAAGATCTTCGTAGAGTATGTAGGAGCCAATATGAGCATCCAGGTTCCGTTATTGGTTATTGACTGGAGACGTGTCTCGGTCATGTCTACATTGTTCTCGAACCCGTAGGGTCCGCATGCTTAAGGTTTCGATGACAGTTATATTATGAGTTTATGAGTTTTGATGTACCGAAGGAGTTCGGAGTCCCAGATGAGATCGGGGACATGACGAGGAGTCTCGAAATGGTTGAGACATAAAGATCGATATATTGGACGACTATATTCGGACATCGGAAAGGTTCCGAGTGATTCGTGTATTTTTGGGAGTACCGGAGAGTTACGGGAATACGTATTGGGCCTTATTGGGCCATACGGGAAAGAAGAAAAAGGGCCTCAAGGGTGGCCACACCCCTCCCCTTGGTCTGGTCCGAATTGGACTAGGGAAGGGGGGCGCCCCCTTCCTTCCTTCTCCTTTTCCCTTCCTCTTTTCCTATTCCATATGGGAGGTGGAATCCTACTAGGACTAGGGAGTCCTAGTAGGACTCCACACTTGGTGCGCCCCCTCCTAGGGCCGGCCTCCTCCTCCCTTGCTCCTTTATATACGGGGGCAGGGGGGCACCTCTAGAGACACAAGTTGATCCACGTGATCATATTCTTAGCCATGTGCGGTGCCTCCTTCCACCATAATCCTCGATAATATTGTAGCGGTGCTTAGGCGAAGCCCTGCGACGGTAGTACATCAAGATCGTCACCACGCCGTCGTGCTGACGGAACTCTTCCCCGACACTTTGCTGGATCGGAGTCCGGGGATCGTCATCGAGCTGAACGTGTGCTAGAACTCGGAGGTGCCGTAGTTTCGGTGCTTGATCGGTCGGGCCGTGAAGACGTACGACTACATCAACCGCGTTGTGCTAACGCTTCCGCTGTCGGTCTACAAGGGTACGCAGATCACACTCTTCCCTCGTTGCTATGCATCATCATGATCTTGCATGTGCGTAGGAATTTTTTTGAAATTACAACGTTCCCCAATAGTGGTATCAGAGCCCAGGTTTTATGTGTTGATGTTATATGCACGAGTAGAACACAAGTGAGTTGTGGGCGATATAAGTCATACTGCTTACCAGCATGTCATACTTTGGTTCGGCGGTATTGTTGGACGAAGCGGCCCGGACCGACATTACGCGTACGCTTACGCGAGACCGGTTCTCCCGACGTTCTTTGCACAAAGGTGGCTAGCGGGTGACAGTTTCTCCAACTTTAGTTGAATCGAGTGTGGCTACGCCCGGTCCTTGCGAAGGTTAAAACAGCACCAACTTGACAAACTATCATTGTGGTTTTGATGCGTAGGTAAGATTGGTTCTTGCTTAAGCCCGTAGCAGCCACGTAAAACTTGCAACAACAAAGTAGAGGACGTCTAACTTGTTTTTGCAGGGCATGTTGTGATGTGATATGGTCAAGACATGATGATAAATTTTATTGCATGAGATGTTCATGTTTTGTAACCGAGTTATCGGCAACTGGCAGGAGCCATATGGTTGTCGCTTTATTGTATGCAATGCAATCGCGTTGTAATGCTTTACTTTATCACTAAGCGGTAGCGATAGTCGTGGAAGCATAAGATTGGCGAGACGACAACGATGCTATGATGGAGATCAAGGTGTCGTGCCGGTGATGATGGTGATCACGACGGTGCTTCGAGGATGGAGATCACAAGCACAAGATGATGATGGCCATACCATATCACTTATATTGATTGCATGTGATGTTTATCTTTTATGCATCTTATTTTGCTTTGATTGACGGTAGCATTTTAAGATGATCTCTCACTAATTATCAAGAAGTGTTCTCCCTGAGTATGCACCATTGTGAAAGTTCTTCGTGCTGAGACACCACGTAATGATCGGGTGTGATAGGCTCTATGTTCAAATACAACGGGTGCAAAACAGTTGCACACGCAGAATACTCAGGTTATACTTGACGAGCCAAGCATATACATATATGGCCTCGGAACACGGAGACCGAAAGGTCGAGCGTGAATCATATAGTAGATATGATCAACATAGCGATGTTCACTAATGAAACTACTCCATCTCACGTGATGATCGGACATGGTTTAGTTGATTTGGATCACGTGATCACTTAGAAGATTAGAGGGATATCTTTCTAAGTGGGAGTTCTTAAGTAATATGATTAATTGAACTTAAATTTATCATGAACTTAGTCCTGGTAGTATTTTGCAAATTATGTTGTAGGTCAATAGCTCGCGTTGTTGCTTCCCTGTGTTTATTTTGATATGTTCCTAGAGAAAATTGTGTTGAAAGATGTTAGTAGCAATGATGCAGATTGGATCCGTGATCTGAGGTTTATCCTCATTGCTGCACAGAAGAATTATGTCCTTGATGCACCGCTAGGTGACAGACCTATTGCAGGAGCAGATGCAGACGTTATGAACGTTTGTCTACCTCAATATGATGACTACTTGATAGTTTAGTGCACCATGCTTAATGGATTAGAATCGGGACTTCAAAGATGTTTTGAACGTCATGGACCATATGAGATGTTCCAGGAGTTGAAGTTAATATTTCAAGCAAGTACCCGAGTTGAGAGATATGAAGTTTCCAACAAGTTCTATAGCTAAAAGATGGAGGAGAATCGCTCAACTAGTGAGCATGTGCTCAGATTGTCTGGGTACTACAATCGCTTGAATCAAGTGGGATTTAATCTTCCAGATAAGATAGTGATTGACAGAATTCTCTAGTCACCATCACCAAGTTAGTAGAACTTCGTGATGAACTATAGTATGCAAGGGATGACAAAAACGACTCCCGAGCTTTTCATGATGATGAAATGATGAAGGTAGAAATCAAGAAAGAGCATCAAGTGTTGATGGTTGACAAGATCACTAGTTTCAAGAAAATGGAAAAAGAAAAAAGGGGAACTTCAAGAAGAACAGCAAGCAAGTTGCTGCTCAAGTGAAGAAGCCCAAGTCTGGTCCTAAGCCTGAGACTAAGTGCTTCTACTGCAAAGGGACTGATCACTGAAAGTGGAACTGCCACAAGTATTTGGCGAATTAGAAGGATGGCAAAGTGAACATAAGTATATTTGATATACATGTTATTGATGTGTACTTTACTAGTGTTTATAGCAACCCCTCAGTATTTGATACTAGTTCAGTTACTATGATTAGTAACTTGAATCGGGAGTTGCAGAATGAACAAAGACTAGTTAAGGGTGAGGTGACGATGTGTGTTGGAAGTAGTTCCAAGATTGATATGATCATCATCACACACTCCCTATACTTTTGGGATTAGTGTTGAACCTGAATAAGTGTTATTTGCTGTTTGCGTTGAGCATGAATATGATTTGATCATGTTTATTGTAATACGGTTATTCATTTAAGTAAGAGAATAAATTGTTGTTATGTTTACATGAATAAAACCTTATATGGTTACACACCCAATGAAAATAGTTTGTTGGATCTCGATCTTAGTGATACACATAATCATAATATTGAAACCAAAAGATGCAAAGTTAATAATGATAGTGCAACTTATTTGTGACACTGACGTTTAGGTCATATTGGTGTAAAGCGCATGAGGAAACTCCATGCTGATGGGTTTTTGGAATCACTTGATTATGAATCAGTTGATGCTTGCGAACCATGCCTCATGGGCAAGATGACTAAAACACCGTTCTCCGGAACTATGGAGCGAGCAACTGACTTATTGGAAATAATACATACTAATGTATGAGATCCGATGAGTGTTAAGGCTCGCGGCGGGTATCATTATTTTCTGACCTTCACAGATGATTTGAGCAGATATGGGTATATCTACTTAATGAAACACAAGTCTGAAATATTTGAAAAGTTCAAAGAATTTCAGAGTGAAGTGGAGAATCATCGTAACAAGAAAATAAAAGTTTCTACGATATGATCGCAGAGGTAAAATATTTGAGTTACGAGTTTGGCCTTCAGTTAAAACAATGTGAAATAGTTTCATTACTCACGCCACCTGGAACACCACAACATAATGGTGTGTCCGAACATCATAACCGTACTTTATTAGATATGGTGCGATCTATGATGTCTCTTATCGATCTACCACTATTGTTTTGGGGTTATGCATTAAAGACAACTGCATTCACGTTTAAAAGGGCACCATCTAAGTCCGTTGAGACGACACAATCTGAACTGTGGTTTGGCAAGAAACCAAAGTTGTCGTTTCTTAAAGTTTGGGATTGTGATGCTTATATGAAAAAGTTCCATCCTGATAAGCTCAAACCCAAATCGGAGAAATATGTCTTCATAGGATACCCAAAGGAGACTGTTGGGTACACCTTATATCACAAATCCGAAGGCAAGACTTTTGTTACTAAATTTGGAGTTTTTCTAGAGAAGGAGTTTCTCTTGAAAGAAGTGAGTGGGAGGAAAGTAGAACTTGATGAGGTAACTGTACCTACTCCCTTATTGGAAAGTAGTTCATCACAGAAATCTGTTCCTGTGACTACTAGACCGATTAGTGAGGAAGCTAATGATGATGATCATGTAACTTCAGATCAAGTTACTACCGAACCTCATAGGTAAAACCAGAGTGAGATCCGCACCAGTGTGGTACGGTAATCCTGTTCTGGAGGTCATGTTACTTGACCATGACGAACTTGCGAACTATGAGGAAGCGATGATGAGCCCAGATTCCGCGAAATGGTTTGAGGCCATAAAATCTGAGATATGATCCATGTATGAGAACAAAGTATGCACTTTGATGGATTTGCCCGATGATCGGCAAGCCATAGAAAATAAATGGATCTTCAAGAGGAAGACGGACGCTGATAGTAGTGTTACTATCTACAAAGCTAGAATTGTCGCAAAAGGTTTTCGACAAGTTCAAGGTGTTGGCTACGATGAGATTTTCTCACTCGTATATATCCTTAAGTCTGTCCGAATCATGTTAGCAATTGCCGCATTTTATGAAATCTGGCAAATGGATAAACAAAACTGCATTCCTTAATGGATTTCTTAAAGAAGAGTTGTATATGATGCAACCAGAAGGTTTTGTCAATCCTAAAGGTGTTAACAAAATATGCAAGCTCCAATGATCCATCTATGGACTGCTGCAAGCATCTCGGAGTTGGAATATACGCATTGATAAGTTGATCAAAGCATATAGTTTTATACAGACTTACGGTGAAGCCTGTATTTACAAGAAAGTGAGTGGGAGCACTACAACATTTCTGATAAGTATATGTGAATGACATATTGTTGATCGGAAATAATATAGAATTATTCTGCAAAGCATAAAGGAGTGTTTCGAAAGAAGTTTTTCAAAGAAAGACCTCGGTAAAGCTGCTTACATATTGAGCATCAAGATCTATAGAGATAGATCAAGACGCTTGATAAGTTTTTTCAATGAGTACATACCTTGACAATATTTTGAAGTAGTTCAAAAATTGGAACGGTCAAAGAAAGAGTTCTTGGCTGTGTTACAAGGTGTGAAATTGAGTAAGACTCAAAGCCCGACCACGGCAGAAGATAGAAAGAGAATGAAAGTCATTCCCTATGCCTCAGCCATAGGTTCTATAAAGTATGCCATGCTGTGTACCAGATCTATTGTATACCCTACACTGTGTTAAGCAAGGGAGTACAATAGTGATGGAGTAGATCACTGGACAACGGTCAAAATTATCCTTAGTGGAATAAGGAAATATTTCTCAATTATGGAGGTGACAAAAAGGTTCGTCGTAAAAAGTTACGTCGATGCAAGTTTTGACACAGATCTGGATGACTCAAAGTCTCGATCTAGATACATATTGAAAGTGGGAGCAATTAGCTAGAGTAGCTCCGTGCAGAGCATTGTAGACATAGAATTCGCAAAATACTTACGGGTCTATATGTGACAGACCAGTTGACTAAAATTATCTCACAAGCAAAACATGATCACACCTTAGTACTCTTTGGGTGTTAATCACATAGCGATGTGAACTAGATTATTGACTCTAGTAAACCCTTTGAGTGTTTGTCACATAATGATGTGAACTATTGGTGTTAAATCACATAGCAATGTGAACTAGATTATTGACTCTAGTGCAAGTGGGAGACTGAAGGAAATATGCCCTAGAGGCAATAATAAAGTTATTATTTATTTCCTTATTTCATGATAAATGTTTATTATTCATGCTAGAATTGTATTAATCGGAAACATAATACATGTGTGAATACATAGACAAATAGAATGTCACTAGTATGCCTCTACTAGACTAGCTCGTTAATCAAAGATGGTTATGTTTCCTAACCATAGACAAAGAGTTGTTATTTGATTAACGGGATCACATCATTAGGAGAATGATGTGATTGACATGACCCATTCCATTAGCTTAGCACCCGATCGTTTAGTATGTTGCTATTGCTTTCTTCATGACTTATACATGTTCCTATGACTGTGAGATTATGCAACTCCCGTTTGCCGGAGGAACACTTTGTGTGCTACCAAACGTCACAACGTAACTGGGTGATTATAAAGGATCTCTACAGGTGTTTCCAAAGGTAAATGTTGGGTTGGCGTATTTCGAGATTAGGATTTTTCACTCTGATTGTCGGAGAGGTATCTCTGGGCCCTCTCGGTAATGCCCATCACATAAGCCTTGCAAGCATTGCAACTAATGAGTTAGTTGTGAGATGATGTATTACGGAACGAGTAAAGAGACTTGCCGGTAACGAGATTGAACTAGGTATTAAGATACCGACGATTGAATCTCGGGCAAGTAACATACCGATGACAAAGGGAACAACGTATGTTGTTATGCGTTCTGACCGATAAAGATCTTCGTAGAATATGTAGGAGCCAATATGAGCATCCAGGTTCCGCTATTGGTTATTGACTGGAGACGTGTCTCGGTCATGTCTACATTGTTCTCGAACCCGTAGGGTCCTCACGCTTAAGGTTTCGATGACAGTTATATTATGAGTTTATGAGTTTTGATTTACCGAAGGAGTTCGGAGTCCCGGATGAGATCGGGGACATGACGAGGAGTCCCGAAATGGTCGAGACATAAAGGTCGATATATTGGACGACTATATTCGGACATCGGAAAGGTTCCGAGTGATTCGGGTATTTTTCTGAGTACCAGAGAGTTACGGGAATACGTATTGGGCCTTATTGGGCCATACGGGAAAGAAGAAAAAGGGCCTCAAGGGTGGCCGCACCCCTCCCCTTGGTTTGGTCCAAATTGGACTAGGGAAGGGGGGCGCCCCCTTCCTTCCTTCTCCTTTTCCCTTCCTCTTTTCCTATTCCATATGGGAGGTGGAATCCTACTAGGACTAGGGAGTCCTAGTAGGACTCCACACTTGGTGCACCCCCTCCTAGGGCCGGCCTCCTCCTCCCTTGCTCCTTTATATACGGGGGCAGGGGGCACCTCTAGAGACACAAGTTGATCCACGTGATCATATTCTTAGCCGTGTGCGGTGCCCCCTTCCACCATAATCCTCGATAATATTGTAGCGGTGCTTAGGCGAAGCCCTGCGACGGTAGTACATCAAGATCGTCACCACGCCGTCGTGCTGACGGAACTCTTCCCCGACACTTTGCTGGATCGGAGTCCGGGGATCGTCATCGAGCTAAACGTGTGCTAGAACTCAGAGGTGCCGTAGTTTCGGTGCTTGATCGGTCGGGCCGTGAAGACGTACGACTACATCAACCGCGCTGTGCTAACGCTTCCGCTGTCGGTCTACAAGGGTACGTAGATCACACTCTTCCCTCGTTGCTATGCATCACCATGATCTTGCGTGTACGTAGGATTTTTTTTGAAATTACTATGTTCCCCAACAATATGTTCAACTCGAGAGATAATCTTATGCTCATTGATGGTTAACCCCAGATTGTTTCCCTCGTAAGCATGCTGTCGTAGCTGAGCTGCCCCTTACCTATTTATAAGTACGTTGGAGTTCCCGAAGAAAAGGATGATGACTTCCTCATGATGACCTGAAGCAGAGGAATGAAGGCATCGATGTAATGGATCGACCTCTCCGAGAAGAGCAACCAAGACCGAGAAGACTCGATAGAATTTCGTAGCCACATCTTTCCCTTACTCCCCTCTTAAATCTCGGGGCGAGATTTCTTGTAGTGGAGGAGAATTGTGACACCCGGATAATTAAGCTACAGTAATTCTCTACTAACGATGCCACGTCACTTCGATTACTGTTACTAATCTCGCGTTAGTTCGAAACCGGTTCAAATTCGAATTCAAAATCAAGCTAACAATAATATTTTCAAATATTAAAACTAAAGTGTTCGGAGTGAACCAAATATTGCATAGGTAATTATGGGGAAGGAACCCCACTTTTATAAAATTCTTAAATACTATAAAATGAATAATACTTAGCAAGAACAATTATTTAAATGCTTCTAAAATAATAAACAATTTCAAACTAAATTGTTTTAGGTGCCAAATTTGTCATAAATTAATCGTGGCAGTGCATATTTATTAATACTATTTTTGATACAACTTTTGTAATGTACAAAACTAAAGTTTACTAAACAGTAAAAGAAATAAAGAAAAAGAAAAGAAAGCGCAAAAACAGA
>NC_041392.1:182935501-182947823 GCF_002162155.2 Triticum dicoccoides | reverse complement strand
CGGGAGCGGAGGAGTAGGTCGTCGCGACGCCCTCGCTCGACGCCCGACACCGCCCCACCGCTGGACCTCGACGGAGCGCGCCGTCGCCGGCCTGCTTCCTCGCCGCTGCGTCGTCTTCGCCCACCTCCTCGCCCCCCTGTTGCCCAGTCCCTACGAATCCCGGTGAGGCCTCGGCCTCCTCTTCCCCTCGCCCCGCTCGCTGGCTACGCGCGCGCCCGACTCCGCTTGCCACTGCTGCTGTTGCACTGCATCGCCCGTGCGCGCACGTCCCCGCATCGCCGAGCCCTTCCACCCGCAGCACGCGCTCGCTAGTGCCCCCCTCCCTGCGCCGCGGCCTGGCCGAGCGCCCGCACCCCTGGCTCTCCTCGCTCGCCTACTGCCGCAGCCACACCCGCCCGCGCACCGCGCCCGCTGGCCTTGGCCACTCTCTCCGCGCCCCCTCCCCGCTCGCTGCTCGTGCTTTCCCTGCCCGCTACCTATCGCCGCCGCCCCTCGTCGTCGATTCCCGGTGCCTGCACGCGCACCAGTTGCCCAGGTCACGCCCGGCGGCCTCGCCGACACACCGGCACCCAACTATGCCCCGGGTCTACCCTTCAGGCGCAAACGCCCGGGCGCCCGCTGCCCGTTTCACCCGCTAGGCCCCCTGGGGCCAATGACAAGTGGGCCTAGCCCAGAACGTTATTTAGAAAAAAGAGGTTTAAAAGAAATAATAATAAAATATAGTAAATAAATAAATAAATTAGTAATTAATTAATTAATAAGTTAATTAATCCTGCTTAACTAATCTAGTTAAAATGAATTAACCTAATCACTTAGTTAGTCTAATCAACATGTTTAGTTAGTTCGAGACGATGACAAATGGGGCCCACGCGTCAGTTTGACCAAGTCAACTGACTGTTGACTGCTGACATCACCCTGATGTCATGCTGACGTTATAATGACATTTCCAAATTAATTTAATTCTGTTAATCCCAAAAATGATTAAAAACTTTGAAAATTAATATAAATTAAACCGTAGCTCGGATGAAAAAACTTTGTATATGAAAGTTGCTCAGAACGACGAGACGAATCAGGATACGCAGCCCATTCGTCCGCCACACATCCCTAGCATAGCGAACATGCAACTTTTCCCCTCCGGTTCATCTGTCCGAAAACGCGAAACACCGGGGATATTTTCCCGGATGTTTCCCCCCTTCACCGGTATCAACTCGTACCGCGTCAGGTCACCCCTAGCACAACGTAATGCCGCATCTTGCTTTTTGTTACATTGATTGCTCTGTTATTTATTGTGTTCCCCCTCGTTACTTCTTTCCGGTAGACCCCGAGACTGCTGGAGACCACCAGTACGACTACGGAGTTGACGACCCCTCTCTCTTGCCAGAGCAACCAGGCAAGCCCCCCCCTTGATCACCAGATATCGCCTACTCTTCTCTATACTGCTTGCATTAGAGTAGTGTAGCATGTTACTGCTTTCCGTTAATCCTATCCTGATGCATAGCATGTCCTTGCTACTACTGTTGTTACCTTTACCTGCAATCCTAATGCTTAGTATAGGATGCTAGATTATCATCGATGGCCCTACACTCTTGTCCGTCTGCCATGCTATACTACAGGGCCGTGATCTCTTCGGGAGGTGATCACGCGCATATACTATATACTTTACACTGTTACATTACCTGTGGTACTGTTCGTAGTTGGGGGCTGAAGGGGCAGGTGGCTCCATCCCGGTAGAGGTGGGCCTGGGTTCCCGATGGCCCCCGACTGTTACTTTGTGGCGAAGCGACAGGGCAGGTTGAGACCACCTAGGAGAGAGGTGGGCCTGGCCCTGGTCAGCGTTCGTGGATACTTAACACGTTTAATGAGATCTTGGTATTTGATCTGAGTCTGGCCACTGGCTTATATGCACTAACCATCTACGCGGGGACAGTTATGGGCACTCGATGTCGTGGTATCAGCCGAAGCCTTCATGACGTCAGCGACTGAGCGGCGCGCGCCGGATTGGACCGTAAGCCTGCTCTTGTATTAAGGGGGCTAGTTCTACTTCCGGCCGCCCTCGCAACGTGCAGGTGTGCAATGGGCGATGGGCCCAGACCCCTGCGCCATAGGATTTAGACCGGCGTGCTAACCTCTCTATTGTGCCTAGGTAGGGCTGCGACGTGTTGATCTTCCGAGGCCGGGCATGACCCAGGAAAGTGTGTCCGGCCAAATGGGATCGAGCGTGTTGGGTTATATGGTGCACCCCTGCAGGGAAGTTAATCTATTCGAATAGCCGTGATCTTCGATAACAGGACGGCTTGGAGTTGTACCTTGACCTTATGATAACTAGAACCGGATACTTAATAAAACACACCCTTGCAAGTGCCAGATACAACCGGTGATCGCTGTCTCACAGGGCGACGAAGGGAGGATCATCAATTAGGATTATGCTACACGATGCTACTTGGTGGACTTACCATCTACTCTCTTCTACATGCTGCAAGATGGAGGTGGCCAGAAGCGTAGTCTTCGACAGGACTAGCTATTCCCCTCTTATTCTGGCATTCTGCAGTTCAGTCCACCTATGATACCCCTTTTCCATTTGATACCAATGCATACATATGTAGTGTAGCTCCTTGCTTGCGAGTACTTTGGATGAGTACTCACGGTTGCTTTTCTCCCCCCTTTCCCTTTTCCTATATCCGATTGCTGCGACCAGACGTTGGAGTCTAGGAGCCAGACGCCACCGTTGTCGGCGACTACTACTACTCGAGAGGTGCCTACTACTACGTGCAGCCCGCTGACGATGACCAGGAGTAGTTTAGGAGGATCCCAGGCAGGAGGCCTGCGCCTCTTTCGATCTATATCCCAGTTTGTGCTATCCTTCTTAAGGCAAACTTGTTTAACTTATGTCTATACTCAGATATTGTTGCTTCCGCTGACTCGTCTATGATCAAGCTCTTGTATTTGAGCCTTCGAGGCCCCTGGCTTGTAATATGATGCTTGTATGACTTATTTTATTTGTAGAGTTGTGTTGTGATATCTTCCCGTGAGTCCCTGATCTTGAGCGTACACGTATGCGTGTATGATTAGTGTACAATTGAATTAGGGGCGTCACAAGAAGCCCATGAAGATGCAAGAATGATGGCGCTTTACAAAGGCCCAAGGCCCAAAGGCGGGTTAAATCCTGTAGATGTAAACCGACTTGGTAATGTAACTTGTGTTGTAAGATAGGAAGGATAGAGACCGAACCAGACACGTTTATGATCCGGTTTCAGGACTCTGTAACCCGGCGGGCGTCAACCTATGTATATAAAGGGACGACCCGGCAGTGGTTTACGAACGAACAACAACTCAAGGGCCAGACAAAGCGGATTCGCTCCCTGGCCTTCGAAACCCTAGCAATACCAATCACAACTATACGTAGGCTTTTACCTTCCTTGAAGGGGCCAAACTAGTATAAAACTCCCCGTGTCCCCTTGTTCGGTTTAACCCCTTTAAGTTAACCCGTAGCGATGGCTCCACGACTAAGTCCTTTCACAAGGACATCTACCGTGACAAACCCAGGACAGTATGCAATGCAATCGTCATGTAATTGCTTTACTTTATCAGTAAGCGGTAGCGATAGTCATAGAAGCTATAGTTGGCGAGATGACAATGATGCTATGATGGTGACCAAGGTGTCGCGCTGGTGATGATGGTGATCATGACGGTGCTTTGGAGATGGAGATCAAAGGCACAAGATGATGATGGCCATATCATATCACTTATATTGATTGCATGTGATGTTTATCCTTTATGCATCTTATTCTGCTTGGTTGACGGTAGCATTATAAGATGATCTCTCACTAAATTTCAAGGTACAAGTGTTCTCCCTGAGTATGCACCATTGCCAAAGTTCGTCGTGCCGAGACACCATGTGATGATCGGGTGTGATAAGCTCTACATTCACATACAACGGGTGCAAGCCAGTTTTGCACACGCGGAAATACTCGGGTTAAACTTGACAATCCAAGCATATGCAGATATGGCCTCGGAACACTGAGACCGAAAGGTCGAGCATGAATCATATAGTAGATATGATCAACATAGTGATGTTCACCAATGAAAACTACTCCATCTCACGTGATGATCGGACATGGTTTAGTTGATTTGGATCACGTGATCATTTAGATGACTAGAGGGATGTCTATCTAAGTGGGAGTTCTTAAGTAATACGATTAAATTGAACTTTAATTTATCATGAACTTAGTCCTGATAGTATTTGCATATCTATGTTGTAGATCAATAGCTTGTGATGTAGCTCCCCATTTACTTTTCATATGTTCCTAGAGAAAATAAAGTTGAAAGATGTTAGTAGCAATGATGCGGATTGGATCCTGATCTGAGGATTATCCTCATTGCTGCATAGAAGAATTTTGTCCTTGATGCACCGCTAGGTGACAGACCTATTGCAGGAGCAGATGCACACGTTATGAATGTTTGACAATGCTCGGTATGATGATTACTTAATAGTTTAGTGCACCATGCTTTACGACTTAGTCGGGACTTCAAAAACGTTTTGAACGCCACGAAACATATAAGATGTTCTAAGAGTTGAAATTGGTATTTCATACGCATGCCCATGTCGAGAGGTATGAGACCTCTGACAGTACTTTGCCTACAAGATGGAGGAGAATAGCTCAACTAGTGAGCATGTGCTCAAAATGTCTGAGTACTACAATCACTTGAATCAAGTGGGAATTAATCTTCCGGATAAGATAGTGATTGACAAAGTTCTCTAGTCACTATCACCAAGTTACTAGAACTTCATGATGAACTATAATATGCAAGGGATAACGGAAACGATTCCCAAGCTCTTCGTGATACTAAAATCGACGAAGGTAGAAATCAAGAAAAACATATCAAGTGTTGATGGTTCACAAGACCACTAGTTTAAAGAAAAGGGAAAAGGGAAGAAGGGGAACTTCAAGAAAAATGGCAAGCAAGTTGTTGCTCAAGTGGAGAAACCCAAGTCTATACCTAAGCCTGAGACTAAGTGTTTCTACTGCAAAGGGACTGGTCACTAGAAGCAGAACTGCCCCAAGTATTTAGCGGATAAGAAGGATGGCAAAGTGAACGAAGGTATATTTGATATACATTTTATTGATGTGTACTTTATTAGTGTTTATAGCAACCCCTCGGTATTTGATACTAGTTTAGTTTCTAAGATTAGTAACTCGAAACGGGAGTTGTAGAATGAACAGAGACTAGTTAAGGGTGAAGTGATGATGTGTGTTCAAAGTGGTTCCAAGATTGATATGATCATCATCGCACACTCCCTATACCTTCGGGCTTGGTGTTGGACCTAAATAAATGTTTTTTTGTGTTTGCGTAAAGCATAATATGATTGGATCATGTTTATTGCAATACGGTTATTCATTTAAGTCAAGGATAATTGTTATTCTGTTTACATGAATAAAACCTTCTCAGGTCATACACCCAAGGTGAATGGTTTATTGAATCTCGATCGTAGACACATATTCATAATATTGAAGCCAAGAGATGCAAAGTTAATAATGATAGTGCAACTTATTTGTGGCACTGCCATTTAGGTCATATTGGTGTAAAGCGCATGAAGAAAATCCATGCTGATGGGTTTTTGGAATCACTTGATTATGAATCAGTTGATGCTTGCGAACCATGCCTCATGGGCAAGATGACTAAGACTCCGTTCTCCGAAACAATGGAGCGAGCAACAGACTTGTTGGAAATAATACATACTAATGTATGCAGTCCGATAGTGTTGAGGCTCGCGGCAGGTATCGTTATTTTCTGACCTTCACAGATGATTTGAGCAGATATGGGTATATCTACTTGATGAAACATAAGTCTGAAACATTTGAAAAGTTCAAAGAATTTTAGAGTGAAGTGGAAAATCATCGTAACAAGAAAATAAAGTTTCTACGATCTGACCGCGAAGACGAATATTTGAGTTATGAGTTTGGTCTTCAATTAAAACAATGTGGAATAGTTTCACAAACTCATGCCACCTGGAACACCATAGCATAATGGTGTGTCCGAATGTCGTAATCGTACTTTATTAGACATGGTGCAATCTATGGTGCCTCTTACTGACTTATCACTATCGTTTTGGGGTTATGCATTAGAGACAGCTGCATTCACGTTAAATAGGGCACCATCTAAATCCGTTGAGACGACACCGTATGAACTGTGGTTTAGTAAGAAACCTAAGTTGTCGTTTCTTAAAATTTGGGGTTGTGATGCTTATGTGAAAAAGTTTCATCCTGATAAGCACAAACCCAAAAATTGGAAAAGTGCGTCTTCATAGGATACCCAAAAAGAAACTATTGGGTACACCTTCTATCACAGATCCGAAAGGCAATATCTTTGTTGCTAAGAGTGGATACTTTCTAGAGAAGAAGTTTCTCTCGAATGAAGTGAATGGGAGGAATGCAGAACTTGATGAGGTAACTGTACCTTCTCCCGAATTGGAAAGTAGCTCATCACAGAAATCAGTTCTAATGATCTCTACACCAATTAGTGAGGAAGCTAATGATGATGATCATGAAACTTCTGATCAAGTTACTACCGAACCTCGTAGGACAATCAGAGTATGGTCTGCACTAGAGTGGTACGGTAATCATTTCGGTAAGTCATGTTACTAGACCATGATGAACCTACGAACTATGAGGAAGCTATGATGAGCCCAGATTCCTGGAAATGGCTTGAGGCCATGAAATCTGAGATGAGATCCATGTATGAGAACAAAGTATGGACTTTGATTGACTTGCCCGATGATCGGTGAGTCATTAAGAATAAATGGATCTTCAAGAGGAAGACCGACGCTGATAGTAGTGTTACTATCTACAAAGCTCGAATTGTCGCAAAATGTTTTCAACAAGGACAAGGTGTTGACTACGATGAGATTTTCTCACTCGTATAGATGCTTAAAAGTCTGTTCGAATCATGTTAGCAGTTGCCGCATTTTATGAAATTTGGCAAAGGGATGTCCAAACTGCATTCCTTAATGGATTTCTTAAAGAAGAGTTGTATATGATGCAACAATAAGGTTTTGTCAATCCTAAAGGTGCTAACAAAGTGTGCAAGCTCCAGCGATCCATCTATGGATTGGTGCAAGCATCTCGGAGTTGGAATATATACTTTGATAAAGTGATCAAAGCATATGGTTTTATACAGACTTGCGGTGAAGCCTGTATTTCAAGAAAGTGAGTGGGAGCACTACAACATTTCTGAATAGTATATGTGAATGACATATTGTTGATCGGAAATAATGTAGAATTTTCTGGAAAGCATAAAGGAGTATTTGAAAAGAGTTTTTCAAAGAAAGACCTCGGTGACGCTACCTACATATTGAGCATCAAGATCTATAGAGATAGATCAAGAGCTTGATATATTCTCAATGAGTACATACCTTGACAAGATTTTGAAGTAGTTCAAAATGGAACGGTCAAAGAAGGAGTTCTTGCCTGTGTTGCAAGGTGTGAAGTTGAGTAAAGACTCAAAACCCGACCATGGCAGAAAATAGAAAGAGAATGAAAAGTCATTCCCTATGCCTCAGTCATAGGTTCTACAAAGTATGCTATGCTGTGTACCAGACCTATTGTGTCTCTCACCATAAGTTTAGCAAGAGGGTACAATAGTGATCCAGGAGTGGATCACCGGATAATAGTCAAAAATATCCTTAGTGGAATAAGGAAATGTTTCTCGGTTATGGAGGTGACAAAGAGCTCATCGTAAAGAGTTACGTCGATGCAAGCTTTGACACAGATCTGGATGACTCTAAGTCTCAATCTAGATACATATTGAAAGTGGGAGCAATTAGCTAGAGTAGCTCCGTGCAAAGCACTGTAGACATAGAAAATTTTCAAAATACATACGGCTCTGAATGTGGCAGACCCGTTGACTAAATTTCTCTCACAAGCAAAACATGATCATTGTTTGGGTGTTAATCACATAGCGATGTGAACTAGATTATCGACTCTGCTAAATCCTTTGGGTGTTAGTCACATGGAGATGTGAACTAATCACATAAAGATGTGAGCTATTGGTGTTAAATCACATAAACGATGTGAACTAGATTATTGACTCTGGTGCAAGTGGGAGACTGATGGAAATATGCCCTAGAGGCAATAATAAAGTTGTTATTATATTTCCTTATTTCATGATAAATGTTTATTATTCATGCTAGAATTGTATTAACCGGAAACTTAGTACATGTGTGAATACATAGACAAACAGAGTGTCACTAGTATGCCTCTACTTGACTAGCTCGTTGAATCAAAGATGGCTAAGTTTCCTAGCCATATACATGAGTTTTCATTTGATTAATGGGATCACATCATAGAGAATGATGTGATTGACTTGACCCATTCCGTTAGCTTAATGCTCGATCGTTTAGTATGTTGCTATTGCTTTCTTCATGACTTATACATGTTCCTATGACTATGAGATTATGCAACTCCCGAATACTGGAGGAACACTTTGTGTGCTACCAAACGTCACAACGTAACTGGGTGATTATAAAGGTGCTCTACAGGTGTCTTCGATGGTACTTGTTGAGTTGGCATAGATCAAGATCAGGATTTGTCACTCCGTTGTCGGAGAGGTATCTCTGGGCCCTCTCGGTAATGCACATCACTTTAAGCGTTGCAAGCAATGCAACTAATGAGCTAGTTGCAGGATGATGTATTACGGAACGAGTAAACAGACTTGCCGGTAACGAGATTGAACTAGGTATTGAGATACCGATGATCGAATCTCGGGCAAGTAACATACCGATGACAAAGGGAAAAACGTATGTTGTTATGCGGTTTGACCGATAAAGATCTTCATAGAATATGTAGGAGCCAATATGAGCATCCAGGTTCCGCTATTGGTTATTGACCGGGGACGTGTCTCGGTCATGTCTACATAGTTCTCGAACCCGTAGGGCCCGCACGCTTAACGTTCGGTGATGATCGGTATTATGAGTTTATGTGTTTTGATGTACCAAAGGTAGTTTGGAGTCCCAGATGAGATCTGGGACATGACGAGGAGTCTCGAAATGGTCAATACATAAAAATTGATATATTGGACAACTATATTCGGACATCGGAAAGGTTCCGAGAGATTCGGGTATTTTTCAGAGTACCGGAAAGTTACGGGAATTCGCCGGGGAATATATGGGCCTTATTGGGCTTTAGGGGAAAGAGAGAGGGGAGACCGCGCGCCCCCGAAGGCCTAGTCTGAATTGGAATTGGGGGAGGGGCAGCGCCCCCTCCTTCCTTCTCTTCTCTTTTCCCTTTCCTTCCCTCCTACTCCTACTACATGGAAGGGGGGGATCCTACTCCTAGTGGGAGTAGGACTTCCCAGGGCGCACCATAGTAGAGGGCCGGCCCTCCCCCTCCTCCACTCCTTTATATAGGGGGGAGGGGGCACCCCATGGAGACACACAAGTTGATCATTGATCTTTTAGCCATGTGCGGTGCTCCCCTCCACCATAATCCACCTTGGTCATATTGTAGCGGTGCTTAGGCGAAGCCCTGCGTCGGTAGCTTCATCAACACCGTCATCACGTCGTTGTGCTGACGAAACTCTCCCTCGAAGCTCTACTGGATCGTGAGTTCGCGGGACGTCACCGAGCTGAATATGTGCAGATCGCAGAGGTGTCGTACGTTCGGTACTGAGGATCGGTCGATCGTGAAGACGTACGACTACATCAACCGCGTTGTCATAACGCTTCCGCTTTTGGTTTACGAGGGTACGTGGACACACTCTCCCCTCTCGTTGCTATGAATCACCATGATCTTTCGTGTGCGTAGGAATATTTTTTGAAATTACTGCGGTCCCCAACAAGTGCAAGAAGAGGAAAGAAAGGGTCAAGAAGACCATAACAAATGTCATTGGAAGATCCTCTATGATGGAAGAGCCAGCTGAGGATGAAGATGAAGAGGAAGAGGATGCTGCACCAGCACCCAATTCTCAAAAGCTGATGGGGGATGCCATCAAGTCTGGGGCTGCCTCTTCTAAGCCCAAGACAGCCCCCAAAGCTTCTGCTCTAGCTCCCAAGACTACACCCAAGAGGAGCACAAGGAACATACCAGCTGCTGAAAAGAACAAGGCCCCAATGCCAGAAACTGAAGTTGAAGAAGATGCTGAAGCCCAAGTGCTTAGGAAGCTCAAGCCCAAGATGCCTAACCATGATGATAGCCATCCAGTGGCAAAAAACATGAAAATCAGAAAGGATGCAGGTCTCGTACTTTGGAGTAAATCTGGCCCATATGCTCTAAGGAGAAGGACTGCTGTGGATTACAGGTTCCACACCAAGGAGCAGCAGGACTTCTATGAAACTGTTTTGCTTAATAAGAAGCCAATCGTTTGTGATATGAAGTGGGAAGATTGGAAATATATTGACAAATATGAAGATCATTTTCCATGAGTGCATGAGAGCTTCAGGCTGTGCGGAGTAGATGCCTTTGTGGGTCAGAAACTCACTAAGTGGAATGATGAACTTATTATGCAATTCTACTCCATAGCACATTTCTATCCTGATGGCAGAATTGTCTAGATGTCTGAAGGTACTAGGTACCAATCAACAGTTGCTGAGTGGGCCAAACTGATCAATGTCCCTGAAGAGCAAGAGGATGACATAGATGTGTATGCCAAGAAGAATACGGATCACAACTCCATGGCTAATATGTATAAGGAAATTCCTGATAAAGCCTTGGAAACTCAGAAGATGGGCTCTGTCTACTATTTGTTGTCCAGTTTGACCACAATCAACACTATATTGAGGCATACTCTATTGTCCAAGTCAGGAGATCATAGAATGATCAGAGTTCATTCCATCAACTTGTTTCAATTGTTTGATCTGCCCCAAAAGTTCAAAGTCATGAGTCTGATTATTGAGACAATCAATAGGACAGCTGCAGATCAGAAGAGGTCAAGTGGGTATGCTCCACACATCCAGGTGTTCATCAACTCCAAGATGGGCACAAGCACATATCTTTTGGACAAGGAAAATTTTCCCTTGAGGCCAGATTTTGAGGGCAACACAGTTGTCATGAATGCTAAAGATCCCACATCTGCTGAGGCTCAAGAAAAGAGAGAGAGAAAGCAAAGGTTGAGAAACCCGCAAAGATGCCAAGTGCTGAAGAAGCATCCCAAGTGTTTCTCAAATCTAAGCACGATCAACTTGGATATCTGATTCAAGCCACCTTGAGGATTGAGAAGGGCTTGGCCATCCTGACTCAGAACCAAGTGAAGGAAATATGCCCTAGAGGCAATAATAAATTTATTATTTATTTCCTTATTTCATGATAAATGTTTATTATTCATGCTAGAATTGTATTAACCGGAAACATAATACATGTGTGAATACATAGACAAACAGAGTGTCACTAGTATGCCTCTACTTGACTAGCTCGTTAATCAAAGATGGTTATGTTTCCTAACCATAGACAAAGAGTTGTTATTTGATTAACGGGATCACATCATTAGGAGAATGATGTGATTGACTTGACCCATTCCGTTAGCTTAATGCTCGATCGTTTAGTATGTTGTTATTGCTTTCTTCATGACTTATACATGTTCCTATGACTATGAGATTATGCAACTCCCGTTTATCGGAGGAACACTTTGTGTGCTACCAAACGTCACAACGTAACTGGGTGATTATAAAGGAGCTCTACAGGTGTCTCCAAAGGTACATGTTGGGTTGGCGTATTTCGAGATTAGGATTTGTCACTCCGATTGTCGGAGAGGTATCTCTGGGCCCTCTCGGTAATGCACATCACATAAGCCTTGCAAGCATTGCAACTAATGAGTTAGTTGCGAGATGATATATTACGAAACGAGTAAAGAGACTTGCCGGTAACGAGATTGAACTAGGTATTGAGATACCGATGATCGAATCTCGGGCAAGTAACATACCGATGACAAAGGAAACAACGTATGTTGTTATGCGGTCTGACCGATAAAGATCTTCGTAGAATATGTGGGAGCCAATATGAGCATCCAGGTTCCGCTATTGGTTATTGACCGGAGACGTGTTTCGGTCATGTCTACATTGTTCTTGAACCCGTAGGGTCCACACGCTTAAGGTTTCGATGACAGTTATATTATGAGTTTATGAGTTTTGATGTACCGAAGGAGTTCGGGGTCCCGGATAAGATCGGGGACATGACGAGGAGTCTCGAAATGGTCGAGACGTAAAGATCGATATATTGGACGACTATATTCGGACATCGGAAAGGTTCCGAGTGGTTCGGGTATTTTTCGGAGTACCGGAGAGTTACGGGAATACGGGAGAAGAAGTATATGGGCCTTATTGGGCTTTATGGGA
>NC_041392.1:182891135-182935086 GCF_002162155.2 Triticum dicoccoides | reverse complement strand
AGTCCGAATTGGACTAGGGGGAGGGGCTGCGCCCCCTCCTTCCTTCTCTTCCCTCTTCCCCTTCCTTGTCTCCTACTCCTACTACATGGAAGGACTCCTAGTTGGACTAGGAAAGGGGGGATCCTACTCCTGGTGGGAGTAGGACTCCCCTAGGGCGCGCCATAGAGAGGGCCGGCCCGCCCCTCCTCCACTCCTTTATATACGGGGACAGGGGGCACCCCATAGACACACAAGTTGATCCACGTGATTGTTTTCTTAGCCGTGTGCGGTGCCCCCTTCCACCATAATCCTCGATAATATTGTAGCGGTGCTTAGGCGAAGCCCTGCGACGGTAGAACATCAAGATCGTCACCACGCCGTCGTGCTGACGGAACTCTTCCCCGACACTTTGCTGGATCGGAGTCCGGGGATCGTCATCGAGCTACACGTGTGCTAAAACTCGGAGGTGCCATAGTTTCGGTGCTTGATCAGTCGGGCCGTGAAGACGTACGACTACATCAACCGCGTTGTGCTAATGCTTCCGCTGTCAGTCTACGAGGGTACGTAGACAACACTCTCCCCTCTCGTTGCTATGCATCACCATGATCTTGCGTGTGCGTAGGAAATTTTTGAAATTACTACGTTTCCCAACACCAAGATAGCCTGGAGAGGATCATTGAGACTAAATTTTATGATCTTGATCTGAAGGTGGCAGAGATGTATACATCAGTTGAGCAGCTCTAGGAAGAAGCCGAGGAGAGGAAAGGGTAGGCTACCACAGATTCCTTTTAGAGAGTGCCAAGCGAGCAGAGATCTGCTACAGTGCCCATGGCTGACACAAGAGCAACTACATCAGCACCTGCAGCCACAACATCAGTTCCACCTCTAGTTGCCACTCCACCAGCTCCAACAACTTCAACGTATGCATTCATCCTTGGAGTCCTCTCAAAGCCTCCTCCCGAAGATCAAGCCTAGAGAGATGCATAGCACTATGCATTTTCAAGCTTTTTGGTAACTTGTTGCCAAAGTGGGAGAAAGTGTATAGATCATAGGCTTCGAGAGAGAGAGAGAGAGCTTTGCTTATTTTTGCCTTCTTTGCTATTTGGTTGATACTTATTTGTGTGCTTGGTTGATACTTTATGTCTATGTGTGTGAGATACTTGTATGATCATGTGTTTGATCATATCCTACGTTAATGTGCTTGCTTGAATGATGTTATTGTTTATCTCTCATATATGATCATTCACTTTGCCTTGGTGATGAGTGCATATTTTTACTCTCTATCATTTTGAGCGCTCCACCAAGATGTATGTGACATGGAAGAGTAACCCATGATCCTAATCAATTGTGTATTTGCATTCAAAAGAAAATTTTAAATAATGCACAAATTTAGGGGGAGCTCTTGCTTATCACATACTTCTCAAATCGATGATGTACTTTAATCTTATCATCATTTGTCGAAGCTTTGATCTATACGTTGTCATCAATTACCAAAAAGGGGGAGACTGAAAGTGCAACTATCCCTCGGTGGTTTCGGTAATTCCTAACAACATATAGCTCATTGAACTAATGCTCTTTCAAGATGATCATTTTAGCAAGTTCAATGATTGGCATGGCATGGACTAGGAATGTGGACCCCTCAAAATGCTATGGACACATATTGGCTCAAGCTCAAGACTCTACCTTTTCATTTAAGTAATCCAAGATCATATTGAGTCCATAGAAAAAGCCAATACTACTAAAAGGGGATGAGGTGTGGCTTAATGGCTTGCTTGCTCAAAATGCTTAGTGATATGCTCCAAAAGCCCTCAACCACTTTCTCATATCCACATATGTCCCAAACCAAAATTCAAACTCGGCCCCACCGATTTGATCTATCCGGCGCCACCGAGTTCATTTGACATAGCCATTGCCAGAAACCCTAATCAGTTCGGTCTCACCAATAGGGATCTCGGTCTCATCGAGATGGGATTGCAAACTCTCTGTTTCCCTTCGTAACGTTTCGGTCTAACCGAGATGAGTGATCGGTCCCACCAAGTTCGCAATGCAAACTCTCTGTTTCCTTTTCATAATGTTTCGGTCTCACCGAAATGAGCGATCGGTCCCACCGAGTTTGCCTGACCAACTCTTTGTTTGCCTATTACAGAAATCGGCCCCACCGAGTTTATGTGGTCGGTCTCACCGAGATTACGTTATGCCCTAACCCTAATGAAATTAGTCCTGCCGAGTTGACATGTCGGTCCCACCGAAAAAGCCTAACGTTCACATTTTGAACTAAAACGGTCTGACCAAGTTTCATGATTTGGTCCCACCAAGTTTGGTAAATTGTGTGTAACGGTTAGATTTTGTGTGGAGGCTATATATACCCCCTCCACCCAACCTCCATTAGGGGGAGAGAGCCATCAGAACGTGCCTACACTTCTACCTTACACTTTCTGAGAGAGAACCACCTACTCAAGTGTTTAGACCAAGATATTCCAATCCAACCACAAGAATCTTCATCTCTAGCCTTCCCCAAGTTGCTTTCCACCAAATCCAAATCAGTGAGAGAGAATTGAGTGTTGGAGAGACTATCATTTGAAGCACAAGAGCAAGGAGTTCATCATCAACACACCATCTATTACCTTTTGGAGAGTGGTGTCTCCTAGATTGGTTAGGTGTCACTTGGGAGCCTCCGTCAAGATCGTGGAGTTGAACCAAGGAGTTTGTACGGGCAAGGAGATCGCTTGCTTCGTGAAGATCTACCCAAGTGAGGCTAGTCCTTCGTGGGCGATGGCCATGCTGGGATAGACAAGGTTGCTTCTTCATGGACCCTTTGTGGGTGGAGCCCTTCGTGGACTCACGCAACCATTACCCTTTGTGGGTTGAAGTCTCCATCAACGTGGATGTACGATAGTACCACCTATCGGAACCACGCCAAAAATCTCCGTGTCTACATTGTGTTTGCTCCCTCTAAACTCCTCCCTTTACCTTCACTAGATCATGATAGGCGCGCGTTGCCACGCCCGTTCATTTTTTCGATAGAATAATAGGAATTCCATAAATATATGATGGCATGAAACACACACAACTAATTCCCAAAAAATTTAAGGACAGACTCTGAATTACAAATAATCAAATAACACAATGACATATTTTCTAAGTCATTCAGCAGCCAGGTTGAGCTATCGGCTGTTTTTTGCACTAAAATGAAACAAATTCAATTCTAACAAACGGATGTGAAACCTCTTTTACCCGAAGGATTCCCATAGTCCGGAGATGGAGACATACAAATATGGGTTTCTGTCTCATAAGCATCATCAGCACATATTGAAAACTACACCTATAAACTTGTCATTTTTTTGAGAGAATACATGTAATCCCCTTCGTCAAATATGAGGCATTGAAAAAATACCCAACAATAGTGTGAAAATACTGTATCTAATCGCCCAACCAGCTTGAGCCGGTCATGATGCATGCATGTCTTTGTCGCTGTGATGTAAAGCTCGGCAAGAAAAAAGAAAACTAAGAATAGCATGGTGCCTGCTATTCCTAGCAGCAAGAGTATATATATAGTTCCCAAACCAAATAGTTGAAGTCGGAACTGTTTCACCTAAATTAAATAACCTCCAACCACCTCGAGCCGGTCATGATGCATGCATGTTTTTTTCGCTTAAATAGCCTGCAAGGTATCACCAGTTATTTGTGAATATGTAAAAAGCTAATAACTGACCTATCTGTGAAGATGTAAAAAGCTAACAACTGACGTAACGTAACTATTGTATTCCGAAGCTTGTTAAAATCAATAAACTGAAAGCAAACCAAATACATTTATTATGAATGGAATATTTTGCCTGATCCATGAATAGGTTGAATAATTTGTCAATTAGGCTCGGGTGACCAGCCAATATGCTTGAGGAAATGCACCTGCATTAGTCAAACAAACACACAGATTTGGATTCACAAGACCAATTTACTCAACGAAACAAAACAATGTCTAAATACTCTTAACTTGGTAGTCCTAGATAAAATAGGCCAGACCAATGAAGGGATGGCCCACAGAAAGAACGCAGGAATCTCCAAATTTCTGCCCACTCAATTTATAAAATAACTAATGCAGCTAGCAGACATACCTCTCAACATTTCTACCATAGCCTCTATAAGCTGGAATTCTAGGAGTATTGGTTATTTTCATATGTTACAACCTATTATTTTTCCTCAACGCTGCAACAACACCACACCATCCAAATATAATTTAACATATGTAAAGTGAAAAGAGCTGCATATGTCCTGTAAACGTGCCGCTTCAACTATACTGAATCAAGCATTGCTTCAGGTCATCCAGCTCAGAGAAAATCTCCTGTACCATTACATAGAAGTAACTCACAAAATGTCTGGCTTAATCAGAATAAGGATGGCCTAAATAGCTCACAAAATAAATGATTGAGCTTGACAGAAAATATATTTCATTTAATTTGAAGGAAGTAAAAAATCTGGAATCAGCTTCCGTCATGGAAAGGGGATTTCAGTTATGAACACAATGTACATACATGAGAAAAAACATAGAACCGGTGATAACTTAGTGAGCAGCCAATCATGAAACTAGTGAATTAGTATGAAGATATTGAATTTGCAAAAAAATTAGAAATAGATACAGCAGCCAAGAAAAAACATCCTAGAAGCGAAAGTTGGCCTTACATTAGAGAATGGACACATTTTGCACAGCATAGAAAATTAGATCTACTGATCTCCACTGTCGTATTCTTTTTTTCTTAAACATGTCCACTGCCACATGTTTCTTATAATGCATGAAAGAAGTAGAGCGAGATATAGCATATATCGAAGATCAAAATGCTGGGGAGAGGGAAAGAAAAAAAACTTCACTACATCGCCAGTATACTTTCAATCAAAACACCCAGCTCTTACATAATTATTGACCAATCTGCAACTGTATAGTGAGTTGGTAATCAATTATTTGGAGAACAGAAACATCAGACTTTTTGCTACAAAATACAGGTATCGGAAATATATGTCCTCACAAACGTCCTGATATCTGATTGACATCAACCAAATCCAAAAGATACATCAGAAAGCTACGTCTAGTTGTGAGCAGTGAGGATTACAGGGTTAGAATATCTGAATATTTAGGAGGATAAATACCCGAAGATATCATATTTTTCACATCATATCTGGTGAACACTCACATCATATCGACAATTCATCAAACAGTTCAAGTGCAAAGGCTAAAGCGCCACCTTGACAAAAAGAAATTGGATATATGGTAGTTGTAGAGTGCCACGGCAGGTTAGCAAGGTCCATACCTTTAGATCGCTGCAGAGGTGCACGTGTAGGAGGGGTCGGGGCAATGGGCATACACATCCACATGCTGCCATTATGGACACCTTGATCGGCCGTGCCTCCATCAGCAAGTGATCGATGTTATTTCGATCGCGCCCAAAGATCATATGACGTACGAGCGTACCTTGCTTGCCGGGTGCTCGACCGAGGTAGGATCCAGCAACGGGGCAACCGAGAAGTTCAAACCTGGTGTAGAAATAAGGTGGACCAGGCCTGCGGCAGCAACTCGTCCACCATCTCCTTCTTGTGCTTGCGGTCTTCCGGATCCTCGTGCGTGTCCGACGTGTACCCGCCATCGGTGGTGCCTTTTTCGCTCGGTCGACAGAGGGATCTCGTGGCTCGAGGTTGGCGTCGCCAGTGGCAGCGGCGGCGGCGACACACTAGGGTATGGTCAGAGGCGAGGTCAAGGGGGTGCCTTCGTCGCTCGGGTCAGAGAGGAACGCCGTGGCTGGAGGTTGGCGTCAACAGTGGCAGTGGCGGCGGCGGCGAGGGGAGGTCGGGGAAAGAGATAGACGAAAGGAGAGGGGACGTGTTTGCGGGCTTCATGGGGTTGAATGGGCTCCGAGTGTAAACAAGCCCGATTAACCAGAGGCCACCGTTTTTTCCATCGGAGTAGGAGCCCCTTAGGACAGCGGCCCAGTTAGCGCGAAACTGAGCATCGGACGGCCAAGATGACCCAGATTCTTAATCTGACGGCCAAAATCTTCAAATGTGTGAGAGGGCTGGAATAGTACGCGGTTGTAATGTATCTAAATGTGCTATGATTTATATTCCGCTGCTATACTCTTATACTTGCATGTGTAGGTTGATTGCTTGACTTGTGCTAAGTTGCTAAAAATAAGCCAAGACTTAAAATTAGGAAAAGGCTAAATTTTTATTCGGTCAAGTAGTCTAATCACCCCTCTCTAGACATACTTTCGATACTACAACTCGCCCCCCCAACAGGCCCCCAAGGCCCTTTTTTATCGCCGACGCTAGAAAATGGTCCAGTCACGCCCCTAGAAGCCCATTTTTCGCCGGTTAGGCCCGAATTTGGCGCCGGTGGTCCCAGGGCGAACCCGACGCGCTGAGGGCGCCCGAGGGCGTCGGGGAATGCACAAAATCCTAGATAGGCCACCGAGTTAGCGACTGGTCTCGTCTCGTCTTCCTCATTGCCTCGGTTTCCTGCGGGGAATCAATGTCAAGGCTGCCGCTGGTCAGCCTTCCATTGATTCCTCACGAGCGGTGCAGTGTGGCGACGCGCCCCCTCCTGCCATGCGTACACACGCTTGCTGTCCCCCTGCCGCTGTAAAAGCCGCCCCTCCCTCGCCGGTTGACGCACTCGCCCACAGCCTCTCTCTCTCTCTCTCGCCGCCGTCTCCCCCCATCTCGTATCCCTCTCTCCTCGTCTAGAGCCACCGCATGTACGCCCCCGCTGATGGGAGATCGGTTCCCCGGTGAGGGAGCGGCGACCAACGGCTTCGGTCGTCGCCACCTACACAAGTGGGAAGCCCACCTCCTCCACGAGGAGAACTACCTGGCGGCGCCTGACATGCGCATGCTGGGGGGTGGAGGCTCAGCGCTGGAGGCGTCCCTGTCCCCCCACAGCCGATCGAGGCCGGCCCCTTCCACACCAAGATCGAGCGTGTTCGGGCCTCTTTGATGGAGGAGGAGCGGGGCCTCTCGGAGTACATAGCCAACAACCACGTGCATTGGGCGCCGTATTTCCAACGCCGCCAAGAGGAGCATCTCGCCTCCACCAACCACACGTTGGTGATAAGGGGGTGCAACAACAACAACGACTGCCACCTGTGGTGGGGCGCCCCCGGCCACACGCTCCATTTTGTCCTCGAGTACCTCGAGGGCGGCAACGATCCGCCGCTCGAGTATCCGGCACCCCCCCCCCCCCCCGGGAGTGGCCTCCTGTGGCTGCCGAGGCGCATGGTTGGAGGGTCCTCCTCCTCCTTCCGTTCCCTCTCCCACTCCTCTAGGTCGCTAGCGCTTGTCAGCATCAAGGCCGAGCCCGTGGAGACGCCGCTTGGCCGGCGTACCCGCGGCGCCGCCCTCATCATCAATGAGGGTGGTCGTGCCTCCTCTGCTCCTACCTCCCGCCTCGTCAAGCCGAAGACGGAGCCGGGGCTCGCCGCCGTGAAGAGCAAGAATGATGACATGGTCGCGGACGATGAGGCCGCCATCAAGTGGGCGCGTGAGGACTGGGCCCGACTGGAGATGGAGCGCCAGCGTCACGCCCTAGAGGAGATCGCCGCTTGGTGATGTGGCTGCGACAAGGAAGGAGTCATCGTCCTCGAGGACAGTGACGACAAGGCGCCGCCGCCAGCCAAACTAGTCCGCCAGGGCGACCTTAGGCAGGGGTCCAGTAGGGATGGCCACGGTGTGAAGAAGTGTCGGTATCAAAACCGGTGGATCTCGGGTAGGGGGTTCCGAACTGTGCGTCTAAGGTCGATGGTAATAGGAGATGGGGGACACAGTGTTTACCCAGGTTCGGGCCCTCTCTATGGAGGTAATACCCTACTTCCTGCTTGATTGATCTTGATGAATATGAGTATTACAAGAGTTGATCTACCATGAGATCGTAATGGCTAAACCCTAAACGTCTAGCCTGTCTGACTATGATTGTGAGGATGTATCTACGGACCTAGCCCTCCAATTTATATAGACACCGGAGGGATCTAGGGTTACATAAGGTCGGTTACTGAGAAAGGAATCTTCATATTCGGACGCCAAGCTTGCCTTCCACGCCAAGGAGAGTCCCATCCGGACACAGGTAGAGTCTTCAGTCTTTGTATCTTCACAGCCCATCAGTCCGGCCCATGCCTAATAGGCCGGATGCCCGAGGACCCTTTAGTCTAGGACTCCCTCAGTAGCCCCCGAACCAGACTTCAATGACAAGGTGTCCGGCACACAGATAGTCTTCAGCACTGCAAGACGGGTTCCTCCTCCGATGACTTCAAAGCGATGTATTCGGCTTTCCATTTAATGTCGTACCCCTCGGCTTCCGCAGCTTCCTGACTTTAGCTTCCACGTGTCGAGTGAATACAAGAGGTTGGGGTATTTTTTACATATACCACCCTGACCATACCAGAAAGGTGCCTATTTAAAGAGAATAGATCTCAGATCCATTCCAAATCTCATGGAAAAAAAATCCTCAAAGCTTGCGGAGCAGAACCACCCCAACATGGCTAGCGCTCCCAGCTCCTCCTCTCGTCCCCACGACTCCGAAAAGGGTGATTGTGAGAGATGTTCTGTATCTCACAGTCGGCTGGTGAAGCTGCAAAAACAGGGCTTTCTTCCTCCCGCGGATTTAGTCCCCGTACAAGCAGGGATGACGTCCTTCAATGGCCGGGCTCAAGCGGAGAACTTCCCCAATCCGTCCAGGGGGGAACAAGTATGCTTCGTCCCCTTCTTGTTAAGAGGTGTCGGATTTCCAATCCATCCCTTCCTCCGAGGACTACTGGAGTATTATGGCCTCCAACTGCACAGTCTCACTCCCGCCTCCATCCTGCATATTGCGGGTTATGTCGCTCTATGCGAGCTATTCCTGGGCTGCGAGGCCCATTTCGATTTATGGAGAAGAATGTTCTGCTTCGTCCCTCGTAATCAAGGAGGGTCAATATTCGAAGTGGGGGATCCGAAGTGTGGCATATTGCAGAAACCGTATACCTGTCCGGCACGCCGAAGAAGGCTTTCAAAGAGTGGCCTTCCGAATGGTTCTATATTGACGACGTCGCTCTTCCCGATCCAGTCCGAATGGGCCTCCTCGAATTTTCAAGTGCTCTGTTGAAGAAACGCCATAGTTGGCGTCCTCGGAGCCTCGAGGAAGTGGATAGCACAGAGGTCAGTCAGCTGCTGGGCAAGATTAAGATGCTCGCCCAGTCCGGCTTGTCAATAGTCGAGGTAATGGCGATCTCCATAGTGTGGGGGTCCAACCACTCCAATACAAAGGACTTCCCATGTGGCACTATAATGGGGAAGACGACGCCTCACGCTCCGGTCGGAAGGGCCCGAAGACCCTCGTCGCTTTGGCCAAAATATTGGCCGAACTGTATAAAGGGGAGAAGGAGGAGTTCACCCGTGTCTAATGTCGAGACGGATTTTCCATGTATAATTCCCCTAGCTGGGTAAGCTCTGACCCTACCATTTTACCCCTCTCCCTGAATTATTGTTGATGGACAGTATCCTATCCACTCATAACAGGAATGGCGAAAGGTTGTCGAGGGGATCCATAACCCCGCCCCTCAGCCGGAGGGTCACAACCGGGATCTTGACCCCGGGTTTGAAGAAGATCCAGACATATTTGTGGAGCTCGAGGATGGAATATTCTATCAATGAGCTACGATGGTACGGGAGTACCTATCATCGCCGATTACCCTGGCCTCCTTCCTGCTTCACATGTAAGTAATTTAAAAGGCACTTTCTTCGAAAGAGTTACCTTACTATGCCTCACCCATCACACTATTTCGTGCTCCAAAGGGGAGGCGCTCGACATTGCAACGTGCGCCAGAAGCGTCTCCGAGGAGAAAGGGCGCCCGCGCCTAGCACATCTTCTAAGAGGAAGGCAAATGATAATACGGCAGAACCCTAGTCAAAGAGGTAAGGCTTTTCTTTTCAAGAATACACCTTCTGATCGCCACATCAAATTGTGATGCCATTCGCCGCATTCTATCAGGAAAAGTATCCGCCGGACTGTGTCCGGGGATCCGGCCGGACGTGCCTCCACTAGTCAGGTTCCGGACCCTGCCCAAAGGACGGGGGTTGACATGGGAGTGGCGCCGAACTGTCCTTCCACAAAGGATTCGGGCGATATGTCCGTCATGAACTCTGAAGTGGAGAGCACTATGAATCATTGTCGTCGGAGGGCCGTTTTTCGTGACCCTGGCTTTTCAAAGGATGCATTTGATGCCTTCAGCTTGGCTGATTCGTACATCCGAGCTTCTCGGGATGGGCTTGCTAGAACCATAGACCAGCATCTGAAAGATATGTGGGTAAGCGTAGATTTAATAATCATACACCAGTAGCCCCTGAGACTTAAAGTAGTTGATACAACTGATTTAAGGATCATTGTATAACCAGGTGCTTACATAGAAGAACAGCATGTTATCTCGGGAACTAGAAAAGTATCGGACCCAGCTAACTGCTGCCAATGCCGAACTGGAGAAATCCAAGAAGGCGTCTCCTGGTAATGTTTCCCTCCATCGAGAAAACATAATGGTATACCAATAACGCTAACATGGTTGCTCACCTCTTATTAGGATCATTAGATCAACTGCAAGAGCAATTGAAAGCTGGTCAAAGCAGAGAACGAGAAGCCAAAAAACTGCTAGGCGCGGGCGAGCGTGTGCTAACAAAAGTCGTGATGGAGAAAAACAAGCTCTAGGATTCGAATACCGAACTGGGCGAGGAACTGAAAGATGTACGGGCCCAGCTGGCGGACTCCGTAAAGGAGAATAAAAGACTGCGAGGCAGCATATTCAGTATGTGGCCGAACTTACCTTCGAATAATTCGGAGATAGAAGGGACTGATAGAGTTATGTCTACAGGTATGCTGACCGGTCGTCCCGAAGAGGAGATGACCGGATCTTCGAGCGATCTGCTACAAGAGCTATCGCAGGTGCATGAGCAATCTCGACAGGTGATGCGAAATGTTGCCAAGGCCCTATGGCCATCCGCCTCCCCTCCAGGAAAGATGGAGGAGCTTATACAACTATTCAAGGGAGCGCGTCGGCGCTTTCGACTGTGGAAGATATCGGTCTGTCGGGAAGGTGCGCGGGAAGCCTGGGCCATGGTCAAAACACGGTATACCAAGCTTGATCCGAATCATATGGCTCGGGTCGGACCTCTAGGGTCAGATGGAAAAGAAGTTCCCGTTAATTTGGTATATGACCAAGTAGAAGTAGCCGCCAAGTATTCCCAGCAGGATTGTAAGTTAGACCGCCTACTGGACGGCATAGAGGAGGAAATTTTTGAGTCCTAGTGACTATGTACTTTCCTTGATATATGTGACTCTAGCTGAATTGTAAAAACGATTGTCATGGCAGACCTTTTCGCTTCAACCTACGGACCCGAAGGTGCGGAGTGTTTCTGAATACCTGAGCGGTAAAATAGACTGGGGTATGCATGGAAACCAGGCATAGGGGTCATAGTTGCTTGAACAGACAATTTGTATCCGGCTAGTTATGTTATATTACATCATGATTGTAAAATACATCTTCCAGAGAAAATAGTTCCATTAAGGGTTCCTTTCCCTGGGTGTGCATGTGTTAAAATGCATGTCCGAACTGTGATTGGTAACATCACAGTATAGGTAATCATCTGGGGGTTCATAATGGAAGGAATATAAAACATCTTTAGCCCGCCGACCGAATATTCTCTTAAGAACGCTAGCTTTCGGCTTCACCCAGTCTGAGGTACACATCCGGATGAACCGGCAGTAACAATCACAGAGGTGCTCCCTTTATGCCTTAGCCGAACTAACGGGAATGTAGGGCATAGGCACAGGAGCTACGCAACCCAGCTTGGCCAAAAGTTAAGTCATATCAATGCATATAATGGCGAAGAAACGTACATATGGTAAAAACGCATATGTGATGAACTTGATGCTCGGAAAATAAGAATAAGCTTCTGTCCGGGAAGCCCCCAGGTATAGTGGACGTACATGCTCAAGGATGTGTACATCACAGGTGCACGGTTTAGCCGTGCAAAAGCTCTAAGGCTTATAAAAAGGAAAAAGAGGAACTAAAAGAGAAGATAAAGTAAAGGAAACAACAGGAAGAAGGAGACAAACGAATAGTTCGGCGCTAGGCATAGAATCTTCGGAGTCTGGTCGCGTTCCAAGGGTTCGGTTCTAGGCGATTGTCTGATGCAGCCCGCAGGCGGTACGTTCCTCCTGTGAGAACTTCGTCAATGATGAAGGGACCCTCCCACTTGGGCTTGAGTTTGTCCTTTTTCTTCTCCAGCAAGCGTAGAACAAGTTCGCCAACATTATAAGTCTTGGCCCGTACTTCTATGCTTTGATATCTGCGGGCCTGTTGTTGATGAAATGCGGAATGGGCCTTTGCAACATCGCGTTCCTCCTTCAGGGCATCTAGGTTGTCCTGCCGATCGAGCTCGGCCTCTCTTTCTTCGTACATGCGCACTTGAGGTGAGTCATGGATAATATCGCAGGGTAATACAGCCTCTGCGCCGTACACCATGAAGAATGGTGTATATCCAGTAGTATGGTTGGGCGTGGTCTGCAGCCCCCAGAGTACGGAGTCAAGCTCCTAAACCTAGTGCTTGTCTGATTCTCTCAAAGACCGCACTAGTCTGGGTTTGATGCCACTCATAATAAGACCATTGGCCCGTTCGACTTGGCCGTTTGTTTGCGGGTGATAGACAGAGGCATAATCGAGCTTAATGCCCAACTTAGCACACCAAGTTTTCACCTCATCGGCTGTGAAGTTGGAGCCGTTATTGGTGATGATGCTGTGTGGAACACCATAATGGTGCACCACGCCGGATATGAATTCTATCACTAGCCCCGCCTCGGCCGTTTTAACTGGTTTGGCCTCTATCCACTTAGTGGATTTTTCCACCATGACCAGCAGATACTTCCTCTTATGGCTTCCTCCTTTAAGGGGTCCGACCATATTGAGCCCCCAGACCGCGAAAGGCCAAGTGATGGGGATCGTTTGTAGAGCGGTGGGGGCATATGGCTTTGGTTGGTGAAGAGCTGGCATCCGACGCATCATTGGACCAAGTCCTGTGCATCTGCTTGGGCCGTCGGCCAATAAAAACCTATATGGAAGGCCTTTCTAACAAGGGCCCGAGTTGCGGCGTGGTGCCCGCCGAGACCAGCATGAATTTCAGCCAAGAGTTGCCGCCCCTCTTCCTTGGAGATACATCTTTGAAGAACTCCGGTAGCACTTTTCTTGTAGAGCTCTCTGATACGTCTCCAACGTATCTATAATTTTTGATTGTTCCATGCTATTATATTATCTGTTTTGGATGTTTATGGGCTTTATTAAACACTTTTATATTATTTTTGGGACTAACCTATTAACCCAGAGCCCAGTGCTAGTTTTTGTTTTTACCTTGTTTTAGAGTATCGCAGAAAAAGAAAATCAAACGGAGTCCAATTAACCTGAAACTTCATGGAACTTATTTTTGGAACGGAAGCAATCCAGAAGACTTGGAGTGTACGTAAGGGAAGCAACGAGGAAGCCACGAGGCAGGGGGCCGCGCCCACCCCCCTGGGGGCGCCCTCCACCCTCGTGGGGCCCTCGTGGCTCCCCTGATGTATTTATTCCGCCTATATATATCCATATACCCTAAAACGATCGGAGAGCACAATATATCGGGAATTCCATCGCCAGAAGCCTCCGTAGACACCGAAAGCCAATCTAGACCCGTTCCGGCACCCTGCCGGAGGGGGAATCCTTCTCCGGTGGCCATCTTCATCATCCCGGCGCTCTCCATGACGAGGAGTGAGTAGTTCTCCCTCGGGGCAGAGGGTATGTACCAGTAGCTATGTGTTTGATCTCTCTCTCTCGTGTTCTTGATTTGGCACGATCTTGATGTATCGCGAGCATTGCTATTATAGTTGGATCTTATGTTTCTTCTCCCCCTCTACTCTCTTGTAATGGATTGAGTTTCCCCTTTGAAGTTATCTTATCGGATTGAGTCTTTAAAGATTTGAGAACACTTGATGTATGTCTTGCCGTGCGTATCTGTGGTGACAATGGGATATCACGTGATTCACTTATTGTATGTTTTGGTGATCAACTTGCGGGTTCCGCCCATGAACCTATGCATAGGGGTTGGCACACGTTTTTGTCGTGATTCTCCGGTAGAAACTTTGGGGCACTCTTTGAGGTTCTATGTGTTGGTTGAATAGAAGAATCTGAGATTGTGTGACGCATATCATATAATCATACCCACGGATACTTGAGGTGACATTGGAGTATGTAGGTGACATTAGGGTTTTGGTTGATTTGTATTAGGGTTTTGGTTGATTTGTGTCTTAAGGTGTTATTCTAGTACGAACTCTAGGGATGTTTGTGACACTTATAGGAATAGCCCAACAAATTGATTAGAAAGAATAACTTTGAGGTGGTTTCGTACCCTACCATAATCTCTTTGTTTGTTCTCCGCTATTAGTGACTTTGGAGTGACTCTTGGTTGCATGTTGAGGGATAGTTATATGATCCAATTATGTTATTATTGTTGAGAGAACTTGCACTAGTGAAAGTATGAACCCTAGGCCTTGTTTCAACGCATTGCAATATCGCTTGTGCTCACTTTTATCATTAGTTACCTTGCTATTTTTACATTTTCAGATTACAAAAACCTTTATCTACTATCCATATACCACTTGTATCAACATCTCTTCGCCGAACTAGTGCACCTATACAATTTACCATTGTATTGGGTGTGTTGGGGACACAAGAGACTCTTTGTTATTTGGTTGCAGGGTTGCTTGAGAGAGACCATCTTCATCCTACGCCTCCTACGGATTGATAAACCTTAGGTCATCCACTTGAGGGAAATTTGCTACTGTCCTACAAACCTCTGCACTTGGAGGCCCAACAACGTCTACAAGAAGAATGTTGTGTAGTAGACATCAAGCTCTTTTCTGGCGCCGTTGCCGGGGAGGTGAGTGCTTGAAGGTATATCTTTAGATCTTGCAATCGGATCTTTTTGTTTCTTGTTTTAGCACTAGTTTAGTTTATAAAAGAAAACTATAAAAAATGGAATTGAGTTTGTCACATACGCTTCACCTTTTTAATATCTTTCGTGAGTATGATGGAAAGGAAAATTGTGCCAAAGTGTTAGAAGAAGAATGCATTAAAATGTTTGGCACTAAATCTTTGAATGATGAGCATGATTGCAATGTTGTTAGTATGAACTCCTTGAATATCCATGGTACTAATGATGATTGCACTAGTTATGATGAAAATGTCTCCTATAAACATGTCAATTTTTGTGGAGTGCATTGGGTTTGTAAGTACACACCAAATAGGGAAGATAGATATTGCAAGAGGCATAAGTACTTAGAAACTAAATTGTTGCAAGAAAGGCTAGATGATTGTGCTGAAAATTTAAATTTTCTTGGCCGTACTTGTGGACTTTGCAATGAACAGGGTCATTTAGCTATCCGATGCAAATTGTTTCATGATCTAATCGTGTCCAAAAGTTGTGATGACTTGATTTCCCTTGCACATTATAATGAACTCAGTTTGCTTAGGGGTAACGAAGAAATGAAACATATAACTAAGCATCTTCCAGAATTTGCCTGTTATAAACTTCTTGGTTTTGATCTAGAGTAAATTTATATGTATTGTGTGGTGAATTGCATTGAAAATCCTTATATTGCCAATTACATAAAGAAAATAAAAGAAATAGAGGATGAAGAGAATACTAATGAAAGGGAAGAGACTTCCCAATACCCTCCTATTATTTATTATGATGAATCAAGTAACGAGGAGGAGCCTCCTATTCAACCAATCTCATTAGTAAGGAGCTCCAAAAAGAGGATTGAACCTACACATGATGTGGTGAAGAAGAAAAGAAGAAAAAGGAAGGGAGGTAAAAAGATATCTCCCCCAAATAATGCTGCTCCTATTACTATTGTGCCTTATGAATATATAATTGTGGAATATAATGATACTTCTTATGATCTTAAAAATCTTTTTGGCACTTGCTCGGAAGAATATGATAATTGCTATACTATTGGAGTTATCCATACTATTAATGATGAGAGTGATTATGCTTATGATATGAAAAAGGCCCAAGCTTGGGGATGCTATGTTTGATGAAGATGATATTTTTGAGAATATATTTTCTGCAATTAATGTTTGTCCCAAGCTTGGGGATGCTACGTTTAATGAAGATGATATTTTTAGTCTCCCAAGTTTTGATATGCAAATTCATAATGATGATAGCATGCCTCCTACTTATGATGATTATTGTGATGATACTTATGCTATAAAAAGTAGTGATTATATTTATAAAACTTGTCATGATTATGATTACCCTTTTTTTGAACATTACTCTTTTAATGTGGAAACAATTTATAGTATTCGAGTTTCTTATGATACTTCCACTATTCCGAATGAGAAGAGTCTTGCTTATGTGGAGAGTAGTAAATTTTCTATGCTTGTAGATCATGAAAAGAATGATTTAGGTGCTGGTTATATTGTTGAATTCATTCATGATGCTACTGGAAATTATTATGAGGGAGGAATATATTCTTGTAGGAATTGCAATAATATCAAGTTTCCTCTCTATGTGCTTAAAGTTTTGAAGTTATGCTTGTTCTACCTTCCTATGTAAGTTGATTCTTGTTCCCACAAGTTGTTTGCTCACAAAATCCCTATGCATAGGAAGTGGGTTAGACTTAAATTTGCTAGTCATATTCTTCATGATGCTCTCTTTATTTTACAATTCTTATCTTTTATGTGAGCATCATTGAAATCATCATGCCTAGCTAGGGGCGTTAAACGATAGTGCTTGTTGGGAGGCAACCCAATTTTATTTTTGTTCCTTGCCTTTTGTTCCTGTTTAGTAATAAATAATTCATATAGCCTCTGTTTATATGTGGTTTTATGCTTTTAATTAGTGTTTGTGCCAAGTAGAACCTTTGGGAAGACTTGGGGAAAGTCTTTGCGATCTTGCTGTAAAAAACAGAAACTTTAGCCCTCACGAGAATTGCTTCCATTTATTATTGGAGAGTGCTATTTAGTTAATTATTTTTGCAGATGATTAATAGATAAATTCCTCACGTCCAGCAATTTATTTAAGATTTTTTTGGATTCCAGAAGTTTGCGTTAGTTACAGATTCCTACAGACTATTCTGTTTTTGACAGATTCTGTTTTTCATGTGTTGTTTACTTATTTTGATGAATATATGGCTAGTAAAAGATTTTATAAACCATAGAGAAGTTGGAATACAGTAGGTTTAACACCAATATAAATAAAGAATGAGTTCCTTACAGTACCTTGAAGTGGAGTTTTGTTTTCTTTCGCTAACGGAGCTCATGAGATTTTCTGTTAAGTTTTGTGTTGTGAAGTTTTCAAGTTTTGGGTAAAGATTCGATGGACTATGGAATAAGGAGTGGAAAGAGCCTAAGCTTGGGGATTCCCAAGGAACCCCAACATAATATTCAAGGACAACCAAAAGCCTAAGCTTGGGGATGCCCCGGAAGGCATCCCCTCTTTCGTCTTCGTTCATCGGTAACTTTACTTGGAGCTATATTTTTATTCAGCACATGATATGTGTTTTGCTTGGAGCGTCATTTTATTTTATTTTGTTTTGCTTGCTGTTTGAATAAAATACCAAGATCTGAAATTCATAAATGTTAGAGAGTCTTCATATAGTTGCATAATTATTCGACTACTCATTGATCTTCACTTATATCTTTCGGAGTAGTTTGTCATTTGCTCTAGTACTTCACTTATATCCTTTTAGAGCACGGTGGTGGTTTTATTTTATAGAAATATATGAACTCTCATGCTTCACTTATATTATTTTGAGAGTCCTAAACAGCTTGGTAATTTTCTTTGGTTATGAATTTAGTCCTAATATGATTGGCATCCAAGAGGGATATAATAAAAACTTTCATTTAAAGTGCATTGAATACTATGAGAAGTTTGATACTTGATGATTGTTTTGATATATGAAGATGGTGGTATTAGAGTCATGCTAGTTGAGTAGTTGTGAATTTGATAAATACTTGTGTTGAAGTTTGTGATTCCTGTAGCATGCATGTATGGTGAACCGTTATGTGATGAAGTCGGAGCATGATTTATTTATTAATTGTCTTCCTTATGAGTGGCGGCCGAGGACGAGCGATGGTCTTTTCCTACCAATCTATCCCCCTAGGAGCATGCGCGTAGTACTTTTCTTCGATAACTAATAGATTTTTGCAATAAGTATGTGAGTTCTTTATGACTAATGTTGAGTCCATGGATTATACACACTCTCACCCTTCCACCATTGCTAGCCTCTCTAATACCGCACACCTTTCACCGGTATCATACACCCACCATATACCTTCCTCAAAACAGCCATCATACCTACCTATCATGGCATTTCCATAGCCATTCCGAGATATATTGCCATGCAACTTTCCACCGTCCCGTTAATATGACACGCTTCATCATTGTCATATTGCTTTGAATGATCATGTAGTTGACATCGTATTTGTGGCAAAGCCACCATTCATAATTCTTTCATACATGTCACTCATGAGTCATTGCACATCCCGGTACACCGCCGGAGGCATTCATATAGAGTCATATCTTGTTCTAAGAATCGAGTTGTAATTCTTGAGTTGTAAGTAAATAAAAGTGTGATGATCATCATTATTAGAGCATTGTCCCAGTGAGGAAAGGATGATGGAGACTATGATTCCCCCACAAGTCGGGATGAGACTCTGGACGAAAATAAATAAATAAAAGAGGCCAAAGAAGCCCAAATAAAAAAATAGAAAAGAGGCCATAAAAAAGAGAAGGCCCAAATAAAAAAAAGAAAAAAATGAGAGAAAAAGAGAGAAGCGGCAATGCTACTATCCTTTTACCACACTTGTGCTTCAAAGTAGCACCATGATCTTCATGATAGAGAGTCTCTTGATTTGTTACTTCCATATACTAGTGGGAAATTTTCATTATATAACTTGGCTTCTATATTCCAACAATGGGCCTCCTCAAGTGCCCTAGGTCTTCGTGAGCAAGCAAGTTGGATGCACACCCACTTAGTTTATTTTATTGAGCTTTCATACATTTATAGCTCTAGTGCATCCGTTGCATGGCAATCCCTACTCACTCACATTGATATCTATTGATGGGCATCTCCATAGCCCGTTGATACGCCTAGTTGATGTGAGACTATCTTCTCCTTTTTGTCTTCTCCACAACCACCATTCTATTCCACCTATAGTGCTATGTCAATGGCTCACGCTCATGTATTGCGTGAAGATTGAAAAAGTTTGAGAACATGAAAAGTATGAAACAATTGCTTGGCTTGTCATCGGGGTTGTGCATGATTTAAATACGTTGTGTGGTGAAGATGGAGCATAGCTAGACTATATGATTTTGTAGGGATAGATTTCTTTGGCCATGCTATTTTGAGAAGACATGATTACTTTGTTAGTATGCTTGAAGTATTATTATTTTTATGTCAATATTAAACTTTTGTCTTGAATCTTATGGATCTGAACATTCATGCCAAGATGAAGAGAATTACTTAGAGAAATATGTTAGGTAGCATTCCACATCAAAAATTCTGTTTTTATCATTTACCTACTCGAGGACGAGCAGGAATTAAGCTTGGGGATGCTGATACGTCTCCAATGTATCTATAATTTTTGATTGTTCCATGCTATTATATTATCTATTTTTGGATGTTTATGGGCTTTATTAAACACTTTTATATTATGTTTGGGACTAACCTATTAACCTAGAGCCCAGTGCCAGTTTCTGTTTTTACCTTGTTTTAGAGTATCATAGAAAAGGAAAATCAAACAGAGTCCAATTGACCTGAAACTTCACGGAACTTATTTTTGGAATGGAAGCAATCCAGAAGACTTGGAGTGTACGTAAGGGAAGCAACAAGGAAGCCACGAGGCAGGGGGGCGCGCCCACCCCCCTAGGTGCGCCCTCCACCCTCGTGGGCCCCTCGTGGCTCCCTGATGTATTTCTTCCACCTATATATGTCCATATACCCTAAAACGATCGGAGAGCACAATAGATCGGGAGTTCCGCCGCCAGAAGCCTCTGTAGCCATCGAAAGCCAATCTAGACCCGTCCCGGCACCCTACCGGAGGGGAAATCCTTCTCCGGTGGCCATCTTCATCATCCCGGCGCTCTCCATGACGAGGAGGGAGTAGTTCTCCCTCGGGGCTGAGGGTATGTACCAGTAGCTATGTGTTTGATATCTCTCTCTCGTGTTCTTGATTTGGCACGATCTTGATGTATTGCGAGCTTTGCTATTATAGTTGTATCTTATGTTTCTTCTCCCCCTCTACTCTCTTGTAATGGATTGAGTTTCCCCTTTGAAGTTATCTTATCGGATTGAGTCTTTAAAGATTTGAGAACACTTGATGTATGTCTTGCCGTGCGTATCTGTTGTGACAATGGGATATCACGTGATTCACTTGACGTATGTTTTGGTGATCAACTTGCGGATTCTGCCGATGAACCTATGCATAGGGGTTGGCACACGTTTTCGTTGTGATTCTCCGGTAGAAACTTTGGGGCACTCTTTGAGGTTCTATGTGTTGGTTGAATAGATGAATCTGAGATTGTGTGACGCATATCGTATAATCATACCCACAGATACTTGAGGTGACATTGGAGTATCTAGGTCACATTAGGGTTTTGGTTGATTTATGTCTTAAGGTGTTATTCTAGTACGAACTCTAGGGATGTTTGTGACACTTATAGGAATAGCCCAACGGATTGATTGGAAAGAATAACTTTGAGGTGGTTTCTTACCCTACCATAATCTCTTCGCTTTTCTCCACTATTAGTGACTTTGGAGTGACTCTTGGTTGCATGTTGAGGGATAGTTATATGATCCAATTATGTTATTATTGTTGAGAGAACATGCACTAGTGAAAGTATGAACCTAGCCTTGTTTCAACGCATTGCAATACCGCTTGTGCTCACTTTTATCATTAGTTACCTTGCTGTTTTTTTATTTTCAGATTACAAAAACCTTTATCTACTATCCATATACCACTTGTATCACCATCTCTTCGCCGAACTAGTGCACCTATACAATTTACCATTGTATTGGGTGTGTTGGGGACACAAGAGACTCTCTGTTATTTGGTTGCAGGGTTACTTGAGAGAGACCATCTTCATCCTACGCCTCCTATAGATTCATAAACCTTAGGTCATCCACTTGAGAGAAATTTGCTACTGTCCTACAAACCTTTGCACTTGGAGGCCCAACAACGTCTACAAGAAGAAGGTTGTGTAGTAGACATCACTCTCCGTCGTGGACCTTGTAGGCCTTCGGATGCCGGATAATGCGGCGAGCCTCATTATGATCATCCGGGAGTTCTCTCCTATTAAGGTAGGCCAAGAAGGGTCCGGTCCATGGGGCAATGACTACCATTATGAGATGGGCCGACGGTGTTATTTCGGTGGCTGAGCCGCCGATGATATCGTTGTGTTCGGAATCTGGAATTGTGTTCGGATCCGGACTGGTGTTGCCGTTCTCCCCTTGCCACACCACAGACGGCTTAAAAATCCTTTCCAGAAAGATGTTAGGTGGGATGAGGTGGCGCTTAGCACCGATGCGGGCAAGGACGTCCGCCGCTTGATTGCTTTCTCGAGCCACGTGATGAAACTCGAGCCCCTCGAACCGACCCGACATTTTTAGGATGGCATTGTGATAAGTCGCCATCTTCAGATCTTTGGCATCAAAATATCCATTTATTTGAGATATTGCGAGGTTTGAGTCCCCGTGCACTTCCAGGCGTTGTATGCCCATGGAGACAACCATCCTGAGACCATGCAATAATGCGTCGTATTCGGCTGTGTTATTGGAGTCTGTGTATAATATTTGGAGCACGTACTGGACTACATCTCTAGTGGGGGACGTTAAAACGACGCCCGCTCCTAATCCTGCCAGCATTTTGGAACCATCAAAATACATAACCCAGTTGGAATATGTGCCATACTCTTTAGGGAGTTCGGCCTCTGTCCATTCGGCAACGAAGTCCGCCAGTACTTGGGATTTGATGGCTCGACGCGGTTTGTATGTTATGTCGAATGGAAGGAGCTCAATGACCCATTTGGCTATACGGCCCGTAGCATCGCGGTTGTTTATTATATCATTGAGTGGTACTTTGGAAGCCACCATGATAGAATATTCTTGGAAGTAGTGTCGTTGCTTCCGGGATGCAATGAAGACCGCGTATGCTATATTTTGATAATGAGGGTATCGGGATTTGCATGGTGTGAGGATGGTAGATACGTAATATACCGTCTTTTGAAGTGGGAATTTGTGTCCGTCCTGCTCTCTCTCCACGACGAGCACGGCGCTCACCACCCGGTGTGTTGCCGATATGTATAATAACATGGGTTCGCCGACGTTCGGTGCGGCCAGGATTGGGTTGCTCGCAAAAAGGGTTTTTATTTCTTCCAATCCGGCTGTAGCCGCATCCGTCCACTCGAAGTGATCGGTGCGCCAGAGGAGGCGATACAGTGGCAATGCCTTTTCTCCCAATCTAGAGATAAAGCGGCTTAAAGCAGCCACGCATCCTGCGAGCTTTTGGACCTGTTTAAGGTCCGTTGGCATAGCCAATTGTGACAAGGCTCGGATTTTGGCTGGATTTGCTTCAATTCCTCTATTGGAAACGATGAAGCCCAGCAGCTTTCCTGCAGGGACGCCGAAAACACACTTTTCTGGATTGAGCTTGATGTCATATGTACGGTGGTTGTCAAATGTGAGACGTAAATCATCTATTAGTGAGTCGATGTGCCTAGTTTTAATGACGACGTCGTCCACGTATGCTTCAACTGTCTTGACGATCTGTTTCTCCAGGCATGTTTGAATCATGCGTTGGTAGGAGGCCCCGACATTTTTGAGCCCGAAGGGCATGGTGTTGAAGCATAATGGCCCATATGGGGTAATGAATGTCGTTGCGGCTTGATCGAACTCCTTCATTTTGATTTGATGGTATCCAGAATATGCGTCGAGGAAGCATAGTGAGTCGTGTCCTGCAGTGGCATCGATAATCTGGTCGATGCGGGGGAGGGGGAAGGGATCCTTAGGGCAGGCCTTATTGAGGTCTTTGAAATCGACGCAAAGGCGCCAGGATTTATCCTTCTTTGGCACCATCACCAAGTTTGCTAGCCAGTCTGGGTGTTTTATTTCTCTAATGAATCCGGCCTCGATTAGCTTGGCTACCTCCTCCCCCATAGCTTGATGTTTCGGTTCGGAAAAGCTCCGCAGTGTTTGTTTGACCGGTTTATATCCCTTCAATATGTTGAGACTGTGTTCGGCCAATCTGCGTGGGATTCCTGGCATATTAGAAGGGTGCCAGGCGAATATGTCCTAGTTCTCGCGCAGAAATTCTCGTAGCGCGGTGTCGACCGTTGGGTCTAATTGTGACCCGATAGATGCTGTCTTCTTAGGGTCCGTTGAATGGACATGGAATTTGATTATTTCTTCTGCTGGTTTGAAGGAGGTGGATTTGGGTCGTTTGTCCAGGATTACGTCGTCCCTATCCACCGTGGAGCATAATGCGGTTAATTCTTCGGCCACGAGGGCTTCAGATAATGCCTCAAGGGCCAGGGATGCGGTTTTATTTTCGGCGCTGAGTGCTATGTCCGGATCACTAGCGAGAGTGATTATGCCGTTGGGCCCAGGCATCTTGAGGTTCATATACCCATAGTGAGGTATAGCCTGGAAGCGTGTAAATGCATCTCGCCCCAATAGGGCGTGATATCCACTGTTGAAAGGGGCCACTTGGAAGGTTAGTTCTTCGGTCCGATAGTTCTTCGGTGTGCCGAATACCACGTCGAATGTGATTTTTCCCGCACATCGTGCCCCCCGACTAGGAATAATTCCCCGGAAGGTCGTGCTACTTTGCTTGATGCAGCTCCTGTCTATTTCCATTTTACTGAGTGTATCCTCGTAAATGAGGTTTAGTTCGCTGCCACCGTCCATGAGAACCTTGGTGAGCCGAAAGCCATCCACGATCGGACTGAGGACCAAGGTGGCTGGTGCCCGAATTGTCCTGAATTTGGTTCGTCATCGGCATTGAAAGTTATGGCCGTGTCGTTCCAAGGGTTTGTTGCTGTGATTTGGCACACTTCGGCAAGGTTGCAGAGTGCCCTTTTATGCTTATTGTTTGAAGCGAAAGTCTCGAAGACAGTCAGTACTCTGAGGTTGTTGTCTTCTAGGGGATATTTCTCTGGGTTATTTTTGGTGAGGATACCCTCGCCGCTCTTGGCCACCTGCTGGAGTATCCAACATGCTCTAAGGTTGTGGGTTCATATAGTATCCTATGTTGTGTGTAACATGCATGGTCCATCGAGCCATCCCTCCAGAACGGTTCCGTGTCCCGTAATGGGCTTATATTTCTTTATCATTGGGTCGGGCGTGCCACTAGGGTGCGTCCTTTTCACCTGAACGAGGGATTGGGTGGAAACCGGTGGTTCCCAGCAAGCTGCCTGAGTTTTCTAGGTGCTTTCCATTGCGCATGACTTGTATACTATGGTTGCCAAGTCTGCGAAGCGTGATATGCGACGATGTTTGATGGCGTTGAGGATTCCTTCATCTGTGCAATTGCTGCGGAACGCTGAGATCGCATCTTCGTCGTGGCAATCTTCAATCTTATCTTTGACAAGGAGGAATCTGGCCCAGAAGTGGTGGACCGTTTCCTGATACTGCTGTCGTATGCCCATGAGAGCACTTATATCTGGGTGGGTGGGTGGTTTGAAATTCGAACCCTGGCCCAATTTAGGATCCGGAGTTTGAAGAACCTCCGGACATAGTAGTTCGAGCTCCGCGATGTCAGCTGATTTTTTGGGCTTGTCGTCCGATTCTATGTTCGGAGGACAGGACATGTCTTTCTGCAGGTAGGTGTCCGGCTCTTCAAGTTCGGAGATCCGAACATAGTTCGTCCTCAATATAGTGGAAGAGATGTCGTCTTGCTCCTCTACTACCGCTATTTGATGGGTGATCTGCGGAGTTTTAATTTCTCTCTGGTCGGGTATAAGCCCAATCCAATCATAGTCTATGGCGACCCCCAGGGCGGCGATGCGATCTAGGATCACATTTAAAGATGACAGCTCCACCAAATCCATCTGCTTGGAGTACTTGGGGTCAACATGGAGGGGATTTTTGATGACCCGAGAAGTCATCATCGGCTTAATGGCCGAACAGGCGGTCATGATGAAGCCGCCCAGCTGGAGGGTTTGGCCTGGGGCCAGTGTTCCTCCGGAGGTGACGTTGTCCTTGAGAACAAGGCGAGCCATCGATCCTATCTTTCGACGTCACGACGGAACTCCCAATGAAAGCACCAACGTTGGTGTCAAAACCGACAGATCTCGGGTAGGGGGTCCCGAACTGTGCGTCTAAGGTCAATGGTAATAGGAGACGGGGGACACAGTGTTTACCCAGGTTCGGGCCCTCTCTATGGAGGTAATAACCTACTTCCTGCTTGATTGATCTTGATGAATATGAGTATTACAAGAGTTGATCTACCACGAGATCGTAATGGCTATACCCTAAAAGTCTAGCCTGTCTGACTATGATTATGAGGATGTATCTACGGACCTAGCCCTCCAGTTTATATAGACACCGGAAGGATCTAGGGTTACATAAGGTCGGTTACAGAGAAAGGACTCTTCATATTCAGATGCCAAGCTTGCCTTCCACGCCAAGGTGAGTCCCATCCGGACACGGGTAGAGTCTTCAGTCTTTGTATCTTCACAACCCATCAGTCCGACCCATGCCTAATAGGCCGGATGCCCAAGGACCCCTTAGTCCAGGACTCCCTCAAGAAGGAGAAGGAGGACGATGACTGCGGCGACTACGACACCTTCAGCAAGCTCTTCGGCCTATAGGCGCGCGCGGGCGGCGGTGGCGTGATAGCAGTACTTTTTTCTTTTAGGTTATGTTTTCAATATGTAAAAATATGATGGAACACCTACATATCACCGAATCTGTGTCGTGTTTACCCAAATTTTACCCGACTATGTTTTTAAAAACCTTTAGAAAACATCGCCTGGGGGCGACCTGGGGCGGCGGCTAGGAACCTGATCGCCCCCACGCCCAAATTATCGCCGGTTCACCCCCTGGGCAGCGCTATTTCCAGCTCCTGGGGGCCGAACGGCTGGAGATGCTCTGAGCATTCCGGCTGTTCATGTAGTGTGTCGTGTAGGCAATGCAGCCTAGTGGCCCGAGTAGGGAGCGCCTAGAGCAGCCTTTCTCGGTTACCCTTTTACAGATTCTAGAAAAAGAAGGTGACTTTTTTCCTTTTTATTTCATAGGCTAGGCTTGTTTCTCCTGTTTGATGCCATCGAGCCTTATGATTGCTTCATTTTTATTGAAGTTGCTTTTGTGCGTTCATGCTAAGGTGACTCTTAGGGTGACCGAATCGAATAACACATATTCGTTGTGTTAACTTGTCAAGCCGATTAATTGGCCTACTAGACCGATTAATCGGTTGTTAGGCCAATTAATTGTTGTTGACCCATTAATTTGTGGGCAAACAGAGCCCAAAATTTTCCCCTGTAACCCCTACCACCCCCTCTTGCTCCTCAATAACTAGGGTACGGCCAAATAGTAGCATATTTTAGTATATTACATAGCTAAGAGCATGAGAGTATGGTATAATACATAAAAAACTTGATATATGTTGGAAATTGCTAGTTAAACTACCGAGTAATGGTCGACCGATTAATCCACTTAATAGGCCGATTCACCGATTAAAGTCGTCCGAGCAGTTGCCAGTTACCTATTTCCTTAACAATGAAGGTGAGCTCAAGTAAACTGTAAAACAGAACAAAAGAATTAATAAAGAATAATGATTTTTATAGCAAACCTTGATAAATGTTTTCATTGGTTGCAAAGTTTCATCACGAAATGAAATTCATAGAAGACATGGCAAAAAACAATGTTCTAAAATGCTTTTAGAAATAACACTTTTGGAGCATCGATCTTTTGCTACGTTTTCCATGAATGGCGTCCGATGTTGAAACTTTGCAAGTAGTCAAAACATTTGTCAATGCTTTGCTATTTTTTTAAAGATTTCTTTTATTTTACTGTTCACTTGAGCTCACATGAACAGTGAAGGAATCAAGTTTGAATCTAATTTGCACCGAATTTATGTTTATTTTGTTTAAGGAGTTAAATTTAGAGGTTCGATTAGAAATGACAGTTTTTTAGAGGAGCAAATATACTTTTCTAAAGGATACTCGGCCGTTTTCTTCTCTAAATTATAAGAGATCGGTTACAGATACTCTTAGTAGTGACAAAGGGAGTTGGCGAGTTACACTAATGGAGTTCAACATGAAGTTGCAGATGCACTCTATTGTTGCAGTCAAGTTGATTCAAGCTAAGGATATGGACAAGTTGGTCTACTCTTAAATCATTAAGGAAATTAAACATCTTATGGGTATTCGTGAATCATGTATTATTCATATCAACCCTACTCAAAATAAATATAGTGATAGTCTAGCTAAGTTTGCCTGTAGAGAAGGTAGAAATATGACTTTGGATTGGTTTGTACCTTTAGAAGTAGTGGAGCTAGCTACAGTTGATTGTATGAATCTTTTGAAATCAAACTTTTGAGTCGAGTAATACATATTTCATCCAAGAAAAAAGGAGTCTAGCATGAAGTATCCTACGCCATTGGCCTAGATTGAGACAACGTTGGAAAATGTTAGAAGGAAGAGAGAGGGATTGTTGCGGAATATGATGGTGAAGGAAATATGCCCTAGAGGCAATAATAAAGTTATTATTTATTTCCTTATTTCATGATAAATGTTTATTATTCATGCTAGAATTGTATTAACCGGAAACATGATACATGTGTGAATACATAGACAAACAGAGTGTCACTAGTATGCCTCTACTTGACTAGCTCGTTGATCAAAGATGGTTATGTTTCCTAGCCATAGACACGAGTTGCCATTTGATTAACGGGATCACATCATTAAGAGAATGATGTTATTGACTTGACCCATTTTGTTAGCTTAGCACTTGATCGTTTATATGTTGCTATTGCTTTCTTCATGACTTATACATGTTCCTATGACTATGAGATTATGCAACTCCCGTTTACCGGAGGAACACTTTGTGTGCTACCAAACGTCACAACGTAACTGGGTGATTATAAAGGTGCTCTACAGGTGTCTCCGAAGGTACTTGTTGGGTTGGCGTATTTTGAGATTAGGATTTCTCACTCCGATTGTCGGAGAGGTATCTCTGGGCCCTCTCGGTAATGCAAATCACTTAAAGCCTTGCAAGCATTGCAACTAATGAGTTAGTTGCGGAATGATGTATTACGGAACGAGTAAAGAGACTTGCCGGTAACGAGATTGAACTAGGTATTAAGATACCGATGATCGAATCTCGGGCAAGTAACATACCAATGACAAAGGGAACAACGTATGTTGTTATGTGGTCTGACCGATAAAGATCTTCGTAGAATATGTGGGAGCCAATATGAGCATCCAGGTTCCGCTATTGGTTATTGACCGGAGACGTGTCTCGGTCATGTCTACATAGTTCTCGAACCCGTAGGGTCCGCACGCTTAAAGTTTTGATGACGGTTATATTATGAGTTTATGTGTTTTGATGTACCGAAGGAGTTCGGAGTCCCGGATGATATCGGAGACATGACGAGGAGTCTCAAAATGGTCGAGACATAAAGATCGATATATTGGACGACTATATTCGGACATCGGAAAGGTTCCGAGTGATTCGGGTATTTTCGGGAGTACCGGGGAGTTACGGGAATTTGTATTGGGCCTTAATGGGCCATACGAGAAAGGAGAGAAAGGCCTCAAAGGGTGGCCGCACCCCTCCCCATGGGCTGGTCCGAATTGGACTAGGGAGGGGGGCGCCCCCTTCCTTCCTTCTCCTTCTCCCTTCCCTTTCCTTCCCTCCTACTCCTACTACTTGGAAGGGCTCCTAGTTCTACTAGGAAAGGGGGAATCCTACTCCCGGTGGGAGTAGGACTCCCCTAGGGCGCGCCATAGAGAGGGCCGGCTCTCCCCCTCCTCCACTCCTTTATATACGGGGGCAGGGCGCACCCCGAAGAGACAACAATTGATCTGTTTGATCTCTTAGCCATGTGCGGTGCCCCCCTCCACCATAGTCCCCCTCGATAATATTATAGCGGTGCTTAGGCGAAGCCCTGCATCGGTAGAACATCAACATCGTCACCACACCGTCGTGCTGACGAAACTCTCCCTCAACACTCGGCTGGATCGGAGTTCGAGGGATGTCATCGGGCTGAACGTGTGATGAACTCGGAGGTGCCGTGCGTTCGGTACTTGATCGGTCGGATCGTGAAGACGTACGACTACATCAACCGCGTTGTGATAGCGCGTCTGCTTTCGGTCTACGAGGGTACGTGGACAACACTCTCCCCTCTCGTTGCTATGCATCACCATGATCTTGCGTGTGCGTAGGAATTTTTTTGAAATTACTACGTTCGCCAACAGTGGCATCCGAGCCAGGTTTTATGCGTAGATGTCATTTGCACGAGTAGAACACAAGTGAGTTGTGGGCGATATAAGTCATACTGCTTACCAGCATGTCATAATTTGGTTCGGCGGTATTGTTGGATGAAGCGGTCCGGACCGACATTACGCGTACGCTTACGCGAGACTGGTTCTACCGACGTGCTTTGCGCACAGGTGGCTGGCGGGTGTCAGTTTCTCCAACTTTAGTTGAACCGAGTGTGGCTACGCCCGGTCCTTGTGAAGGTTAAAACAACACCAACTTGACAAACTATCATTGTGGTTTTGATGCGTAGGTAAGAACGGTTCTTGCTCAGCCCATAGCAGCCACGTAAAACTTGCAACAACAAAGTAGAGGACGTCTAACTTGTTTTTGCAGGGCATGTTGTGATGTGATATGGTTAAGACGTGATGAGTTATAAGTTTTTGTATAAGATGATCATGTTTTGTTGAAGTTATCAGCAACTGGCAGAAGCCTTATGGTTGTCTCTTTATTGCATAAGATGCAAGCGCCAAATAATTGCTTTACTTTATCGCTATGCGATAGCAATAGTTGCAAGAGCAATAGTTGGCGAGACGACCATGTGACGACACATTGATATAGATCAAGATGATGGAGATCATGGTGTCATGCTGGTGACGATGGAGATCATGACGATGCTTTGGAGATGGAGATCAAAGGCACAAGATGATGATGGCCATATCATGTCACATATTTTGATTGCATGTGATGTTTATCTTTTATACATCTTATTTTGCTTTGATTGACGGTAGCATTATAAGATGATCCCTCACTAAATTATCAAAGTATAAGTGTTCTCCCTGAGTATGCACCGTTGCGAAAGTTCTTCGTGCTGAGACACCACGTGATGATCGGGTGTGATAGGCTCTACGTTAAAATACAACGGGTGCAAAACAGTTGCGCACGCGGAATACTTAGGTTAAACTTGACGAGCCTAACATATAACAGATATGGCCTGGGAACACTGAGACTGAAAGGTCGAGCGTGAATAATATAGTAGATATGATCAACATAGTGATGTTCACTATTGAAACTACTCCATCTCACGTGATGATCGGACATGGTTTAGTTGATTTGGATCACGTGATCACTTAGAGGATTAGAGGGATGTCTATATAAGTGGGAGTTCTTAAGTATTATGATTAATTGAACTTAAATTTATCATGAACTTAGTCCTGGTGGTATTAGCATATCTATGTTGTAGATCAATAGCTCGTGTTTAGCTCCCCTGTTTTATTTTTGATATGTTCCTAGAGAAAATTAAGTTGAAAGATGTTAGTAGCAATGATGCGGATCAGATCCGTGATTTGAGGATTATCCTCATTGCTGCACAGAAGAATTATGTCCTTAATGCACCGCTAGGTGACAGACCTATTGCAGGAGCAGATGCAGACGTTATGAATGTTTGGCTAGCTCAATATGATGACTACTTGATAGTTTAGTGCACCATGCTTAAACGGCTTAGAATCGGGACTTCAAAGACGTTTTGAACGTCATGGACCATATGAGATGTTCCAGGAGTTGAAGTTAATATTTCTAGAAAATACCTGAGTTGAGAGATATGAAGTCTCCAACAAGCTCTATAGCTAAAAGATGGAGGAGAATAGCTCAAGCAGTGAGCATGTGCTCAAATTGTGTGGGTACTACAATCGCTTGAATCAAGTGGGAGTTAATCTTCCAGATAAGATAGTGATTAACAGAATTCTCTAGTCACCATCACCAAGTTAGTAGAACTTCGTGATGAACTATGATATGCAAGGAATAACGGAAACGATTCCCAAGCTCTTCGTAATGCTGAAATCAACGAAGGTAGAAATCAAGAAAAATATCAAGTGTTGATGGTAAACAAGACCACTAGTTTCAAGAAAAGGGCAAAGGGAAAGAAAGGGAACTTCAAGAAGAACGGCAAGCAAGTTGCTGCTCAAGTGAAGAAGCCCAAGTCTGGTCCTAAGCCTGAGACTAAGTGCTTCTACTGCAAAGGGACTGGTCACTGGAAGCGAAACTGCCCCAAGTATTTGGCGGATAAGAAGGATGGCAAAGTGAACAAAGGTATATTTGATGTACAGATTGTTGATGTGTATTTTACTAGTGTTCGTAGCAACCCCTCGGTATTTGATACTGGTTCAGTTGCTAAGAGTAGTAACTCGAAATGGGAGTTGCAAAATAAACAGAGACTAGTTAAGGGTGAAGTGACGATGTGTGTTGGAAGTGGTTCCAAGATTGATATGATCATCATCGCACACTCCCTATACTTTCGGGATTAGTGTTGAACCTAAATAAATGTTATTTGGTGTTTGCGTTGAGCATAAATATGATTAGATCATGTTTATTGCAATACGGTTATTCATGTAAGTTAGAGAATAATTGTTGTTCTGTTTACATGAATAAAACCTTCTATGGTCATACACCCAATGAAAATGGTTTGTTGGATCTCGATCGTGGTGATACACATTTTCATAATATTGAAGCCAAAAGATGCAAAGTCAATAATGATAGTGCAACTTATTTGTTGCACTGCCGTTTAGGTCATATTGGTGTAAAGCGCATGAAGAAAATCCATGCTGATGGGTTTTTGGAATCACTTGATTATGAATCAGTTGATGCTTGTGAACCGTGCCTCATGGGCAAGATGACTAAGACTCCGTTCTCCGGAACAATGGAGCAAGCAACTGACTTATTGGAAATAATACATACTGATGTATGCAGTCCGATGAATGTTGAGGCTCGCGGCGGGTATCGTTATTTTTTGACCTTCACATATGATTTGAGCAGATATGGGTATATCTACTTGATCAAACATAAGTCTGAAACATTTGAAAAGTTCAAAAACTTCAGAGTGAAGTAGAAAATCATCCTAACAAGAAAAAAAAGTTTCTATGATCTGATCGTGGAGAAGAGTATTTGACTTACGAGTTTGGTCTTCACTTAAAACAATGTGAAATAGTTTCAGTACTCACGCCACCCAGAACACCACAGCGTAATGGTGTGTCCGAACATCATAACCGTACTTTATTGGATATAGTGCAATCTATGATGTTTCTTACCGGTTTACCACTATCGTTTTGGGGTTATGCATTAAAGACAGCTGCATTCACGTTAAAAAGGGCACCATCTAAGTCCGTTGAGACGACACAATCTGAACTATGGTTTGGCAACAAACCAAAGTTGTCGTTTCTTAAAGTTTGGGGTTGTGATGCTTATATGAAAAAGTTTTATCCTGATAAGCTCAAACCCAAATCAGAGAAATGTGTCTTCATAGGATACCCAAAGTAGAAAGTTGGGTACACCTTCTATCACAGATCCGAAAGGCAAGACATTCGTTGCTAAGAATGGATCCTTTCTAGAGAAGGAGTTTCTCTCGAAAGAAGTGAGTGGGAGGAAAGTAGAACTTGATAAGGTAATTGTACCTTCTCCCTTATTGGAAAGTAGTTCATCGCAGAAATTTGTTGTTGTGATTCCTACACCAATTAGTGAGGAAGCTAATGATGATGATCATGTAACTTCAGATCAAGTTACTAGCGAACCTCGTAGGTAAACCAGAGTGAGATCCACACCAGAGTGGTACGGTAATCCTGTTCTGGGGGTCATGTTACTTGACCATGACGAGCCTACGAACTATGAGGAAGCGATGATGAGCCCAGATTCCGCGAAATGGCTTGAGGCCATGAAATCTGAGATGAGATCCATGTATGAGAACAAAGTATGGACTTTGATTGACTTACCCATTGATCGGCAAGCCATTGATATTAAATGGATCTTCAAGAGGAAGACGGACGCTGATAGTAATGTCACTATCTACAAAAGCTAGAATTGTCGCAAAAAGGTTTTCGACAAATTCAAGGTGTTGACTACGATGAGAGTTTCTCACTCGTATCTATGTTTAAGTCTGTCCGAATCATGTTAGCAATTGCCGCATTTTATGAAATCTGGCAAGTGGATAAACAAAACTGCATTCCTTAAGGGATTTATTAAAGAAGAGTTGTATATGATGCAATAAGAAAGTTTTGTCAATCCTAAAGGTGCTAACAAAATATGCAAGCTCCAGCGATCCATCTATGGACTGGTGCAAGCATCTCGGAGTTGGAATATACGCTTTGATAAGTTGATCAAAGCATATAGCTTTATACAGACTTGCAATGAAGCCTGTATTTACAAGAAAGTGAGTGGGAGCACTACAACATTTCTAATAAGTATATGTGAATGACATATTGTTGATCGGAGATAATGTAGAATTATTCTGCAAAGCATAAAGGAGTATCTGAAAGGAGTTTTTCAAAGAAGGACCTCGGTGAAGCTGCTTACATATTGAGCATCAAGATCTATAGAGATAGATCAAGATGCTTGATAAGTTTTTTCAATGAGTACATACCTTGACAAGATTTTGAAGTAGTTCAAAATGGAACAGTCAAAGAAAGAGTTCTTGTCTGTGTTACAAGGTGTGAAATTGAGTAAGACTCAAAGCCCGACCATGGCAGAAGATAGAAAGAGAATGAAAGTCATTCCCTATGCCTCAGCCATAGGTTCTATAAAGTATGCCATGTTGTGTACCAGATCTATTGTATACCCTACTACTGAGTTTGGCAAGGGAGTACAATAGTGATCTAGGAGTAGATCACTGGACATCGGTCAAAATTATCCTTAGTGGAATAAGGATATGTTTCTCGATTATGGAGGTGAGACAAAGGTTCGTCGTAAAGGGTTATGTCGATGCAAGTTTTGACATTGATCTAGATGACTCTAAGTCTCAATCTGGATACATATTGAAAGTGGGAGCAATTAGCTAGAGTAGCTCTGTGTAGAGCATTGTTGACATAGAAATTTGCAAAATACATACAGATCTGTATGTGGCAGACTTGTTGACTAAACTTCTCTCACAAGCAAAACATGATCACACCTTAGTACTCTTTGGGTGTTAATGACATAGCGATGTGAACTAGATTATTGACTCTAGTAAACCCTTTGGGTGTTGGTCACATGACGATGTGAACTATGGGTGTTAATCACATAGTGATGTGAACCATTGATGTTAAATCACATGGCGACGTGAACTAGATTATTGACTCTAGTGCAAGTGGGAGACTGAAGGAAATATGCCCTAGAGGCAATAATAAAGTTATTATTTATTTCCTTATTTCATGATAAATGTTTATTATTCATGCTAGAATTGTATTAACCAGAAACAAGATACATGTGTGAATACATAGACAAACATAGTGTCACTAGTATGCCTCTACTTGACTAGCTCGTTGATCAAAGATGGTTATGTTTCCTAGCCATAGACACGAGTTGCCATTTAATTAACGGGATCACATCATTAATAGAATGATGTTATTGACTTGACCCATTTCGTTAGCTTAGCACTTGATCGTTTAGTATGTTGCTATTGCTTTCTTCATGACTTATACATGTTCCTATGACTATGAGATTATGCAACTCCCGTTTACCGGAGGAACACTTTGTGTGCTACCAAACGTCACAACGTAACTGGGTGATTATAAAGATGCTCTACAGGTGTCTCCGAAGGTACTTGTTGGGTTGGCGTATTTCGAGATTAGGATTTGTCACTCCGATTGTCGGAGAGGTATCTCTGGGCCCTCTCGGTAATGCACATCACTTAAAGCCTTGCAAGCATTGCAACTAATGAGTTAGTTGTGGAATGATGTATTACTGAACGAGTAAAGAGACTTGCCGGTAACGAGATTGAACTAGGTATTAAGATACCGACGAACGAATCTCGGGCAAGTAACATACCAATGACAAAGGGAACAACGTATATTGTTATGCGGTCTGACCGATAAAGATCTTCGTAGAATATGTGGGAGCCAATATGAGCATCCAGGTTCCGCTATTGGTTATTGACCGGAGACGTGTCTCGGTCATGTCTACATAGTTCTCGAACCCGTAGGGTCCGCACGCTTAAAGTTTCGGTGACGATTATATTATGAGTTTATGAGTTTTGATGTACCGAAGGAGTTCGGAGTCCCGGATGAGATCGGGGACATGACGAGGAGTCTCAAAATGGTCGAGACATAAAGATCGATATATTGGACGACTATATTCGGACATCGGAAAGGTTCCAAGTGATTCGGGTATTTTCGGGAGTACCGGGGAGTTACGGGAATTTGTATTGGGCCTTAATGGGCCATACGGGAAAGGAGAGAAAGGCCTCAAAGGGTGGCCGCACCCCTCCCCATGGGCTGGTCCGAATTGGACTAGGGAGGGGGGGCGCCCTCTTCCTTCCTTCTCCTTTTCCCTTCCCTTTCCTTCCCTCCCACTCCTACTACTTGGAAGGGCTCCTAGTTCTACTAGGAAAGGGGGAATCCTACTCCCGGTGGGAGTACGACTCCCCTAGGGCGCGCCATAGAGAGGGCCGGCCCTCCCCCTCCTCCACTCCTTTATATACAGGGGCAGGGGGCACCCCAAAGAGACAACAATTGATCTGTTTGATCTCTTAGCCGTGTGCGGTGCCCCCCTCCACCATAGTCCACCTCGATAATATTGTAGTGGTGCTTAGACGAAGCCCTGCGTCGGTAGAACATCAACATCGTCACCACGCCATCGTGCTGACGAAACTCTCCCTCAACACTCGGCTGGATCGGAGTTCGAGGGATGTCATCGGGCTGAACGTGTGCTGAACTCGGAGGTGCCGTGCGTTCGGTACTTGATCGGTCGGGATCGTGAAGATGTAAGACTACATCAACCGCGTTGTGATAAAGCTTCCGCTTTTGGTCTACGAGGGTACGTGGACAACACTCTCCCCTCTCGTTGCTATGCATCACCATGATCTTGCGTGTGCGTAGGAATTTTTTTTGAAATTACTACGTTCCCCAATAGATGGATGTATTATTGAGCCTCGAGGGCGAGTATATATTGAGTACAAGGCTTGGAGCGCAAGACGCCTCTCCTAGAGATAAGGTAGGAGACGAATTACAAATCCTAGACTACCAAACATATGTAACCCAAATATATCTCTAACATCCCCCCACAGTCATAGCGGTAGCGTTGCGAACAATAGGAGCGACGCAGACGGTCTGACTAGAGAGAATAGCAGCCGACGGACCGACATCGCCCCGCAATCCTAGCGGGAACGTCGTCGTGGACGGTGTCGCGTCAGGGACGCGTTGACTGTAGAGGAAGCCGACGGGTTGCTCAAGCGGATGATAACCCTTTGTACCGATGTCGATGTAGCCGAGAGCGTAGGGTGGTGTAGCCGTGGTCAAGGTATCCGTGCAAAGAACGCCATGGTCGATATCGAGTCGGGGTAGCCGGTGTCGAGGGAGTCACCGTGGAGCCGCGGGCGCAAGGAGACGCCGAGTTATTCATGGGCGCAGTGGTGTCGAAGAAGTGGTGCGCCAGGAAGGAGAATGGTGTAGACGACGCGTCGCGCCGGGTTTGCCAAGCCCGGGAACACATCGTCGACGAAGGCACGCATTGGTGTTGCCGGCATCGGGCATGCGTAGACGGACGAAGTCGAAGTTGATGAAGCGTTGCACCAAGCTTGCCAGGCCCCGGGACACGTCGTGGACGAAGGCACGCATCGGTGTTGCCAGCACCGGGCATGTGTAGATGAGGGACCTGCACGAGATGTACGCCATGTCGGAGAAGTCGGAGGGGCCAGGAAAGGACTCGACGAAAGTTGCGGCGCCAATCGACGCGGTGCCGATGTCCCATGCGGTTGTCGGAGTAGATGACGACGATGTTGGGGAACGTAGCAGAAATTCAAAAATTTTCCTACGTATCACCAAGATCTATCTATGGAGAGACCAGCAACGAGTAGAAAGGGGAGTGCATCTACATACCCTTGTAGATCGCTAAGCGGAAGCGTTCAAGTGAACGGGGTTGATGGAGTCATACTCTTCGTGATTCAAATCACCGATGATCAAGTGCCGAACGCACGACACCTCCGCGTTCAACACACGTACAGCCCGGTGACGTCTCCCACGCCTTGATCCAGCAAGGAGAGAGGGAGAGGTTGAGGAAGACTCCATCCAACAGCAGCACAACGGTGTGGTGGTGGTGGAGGAGCGTGGCAATCCCGCAGGGCTTCGCCAAGCACCATGGGAGAGGAGGAGTAGGGAGAGAGGTAGGGCTGCACCAAGAGGGAGAGAACTCATGTGTATGGCAGCCCCAAAACTCATCTATATATAGGGGGAAGGGGGGGCTGCGCCCCCTTTAGGGTTTCCCACCCCCAAGGGGTGCGGCCAGCCCTAGATGGCAAAGGGGAGGCGGCCAAGGGGGGAGAGGAGAGGGAGGCGCACCAATATGGGCCTTAAGGCCCATCTGGACTAGGGTTTGCCCCCTCCCACTCTCCCTTGCGCCTTGGCCCCCTTGTGGGGGGCGCACCAGCCCTCCTAGGGGCTGGTCCCCTCCCACACTTGGCCCACGCAACCTTCTGGGGCAGGTGGCCCCACTTGGTGGACCCCCGGGACCCTCCCGGTGGTCCCGGTACAATACCGATATCGCCCGAAACTTTTCCGGTGACCAAAACAGGACTTCCCATATATAAATCTTTACCTCCGGACCATTCCGGAACTCCTCGTGACGTCCGGGATCTCATCCGGGACTCCGAACAACATTCGGTAACCACATACAATCTTCCTTTATAACCCTAGCGTCATCGAACCTTAAGTGTGTAGACCCTACGGGTTCGGGAGACATGCAGACATGACCGAGACGTTCTCCGGTCAATAACCAACAGCGGGATCTGGATACCCATGATGGCTCCCACATGTTCCACGATGATCTCATCGGATGAACCACGATGTCAAGGACTTAATCAATCCCGTATTCAATTCCCTTTGTCTATCGGTATGTTACTTGCCCGAGATTCGATCGTCGGTATACCGATACCTTGTTCAATCTCGTTACCGGCAAGTCACTTTACTCGTTCCGTAACACATCATCCCGTGATCAACTCCTTGGTCACATTGCGCATATGATGATGTCCTACCGAGTGGGAACCATGACTATCTGTTGATCACAACGAGCTAGTCAACTAGAGGCTCACTAGGGACATATTGTGGTCTATATATTCACACGTGTATTACGATTTCCGGATAATACAGTTATAGCATGAATAAAAGACAATTATCATGAACAAGGAAATATAATAATAATACTTTTATTATTGCCTCTAGGGCATATTTCCAACAGACGACGACTGGCGATGGGCTGGTGCTTGGACGAAGACGAAGGGGGTGGACGGGGGGCGGCTACAGGGATAGCGGCGGCGGCGGCCAAAGAAGAGCAGCGACAGCGGCCTGAAGGCGGTGGTGGCGGTGCTCGAAGTAGGTGAGGAACCCGACAGTGTGACGAAGAATGGCGCGGATGGTGGCGTTCCCGCGCCAAGGGAGGCGGCGCGGCGCATACCATGGGAAGTCGACGCGCGCGGACGACGGAGTGGACCGCGGGCCGTGACGCTACGGCCCGAAGGGGCGACGCAGCGGCAGCTGGCAGGTCGGGGCGACGGTGGGAAGACCTCGAGGCGTCGGCGGGGACCGAGTTGCGCAGCGCTATAGCCCGAAGAGGTGGTGTAGCGGCGGCTCGCAGGTCGGTGCAACCGCGGGGACGGACTCGGGCGGCGGCGGTGACTGCATGCCGCAGCGCTACAGCCCGAATTGGCGGTGTAGCGGCGGCCCACAGATCGGGGCAGCCACGCATGGAGAACCACTAGCCGGGGCGATGGCCCGAGGGGAGGCGGCCCGCGGCGCGATAGCCCTAAGGGATAACGCAGAGGCGGCAGCGGGCTACAGAGGTAGCCAGCGAGAGGATCTCGGGGCGGCGGCGTGGACCGCGGGCTGCGACGCGACAGCCCAAAGGGGCGTCGGCGGGGCGATGCGCGGGTCGGGGCAGCCGACGGGACGACCACAAGCGGCGATGCGATAGTCCGAAGGGACGACGCGACATCAACCTGTGGCTCGATCGACAGTAGGCGCGTGCTCGGGGACGTGCTTGGCGAAGACAGGTGCGTGATCGGCTGATCAGACCGACGGCGCCGCTGTATGTGCCATGGCTAGGACGACGCACATATCAAAGTCGATGGCGACGTTGTCGGTGATGTCCCGGGTGATGGCGACGAAGACGGACAGGCGATGAAGAACGTGCGGGCGAGCGGCCGGCAGTGAGGCATGAAGGTGTCCCTTGGGCGGCGCGTCCAGCCTTGCCGTGCGGTTGATGATGAAGCGGCCCGTGTAGTCGATGCTAATGTCGGAGTAGAGGCGCGGGGGTCGACGGCGGCGGTGGGCGACGCAAACCGATCAAGCATAGATCGAAAAAGCAAAAAGAAAACGCCGATGAAAACGACCGGCGAGAGAGCAAAAAAACCCGAAGCAAGGGCTCGAAAAAAAAGACTCTCTAGGACAGCCGGTCAACATGACCGGAGGACGAACGATAGGTACGGGCGGCGCAACCCCCGGCAACAGTCATGGAGGTCGGCCATCCTGAGGGCTGCGCGGAGCCAAAGCAGCGGGCGGCGGCTATGATTGGATCGGTTAGCCTGATACTGTTAGAAGGAAGAAAGAGGGATTGTTGCGGAATATGATGGATGTATTATTAAGTCTTCAGGGCAAATATATATTAAATACAAGGTTTGGAGGACCAGAGGCGTCTCCTAAAGATAGGTAGGAGACGAATATGCGTGACAGATCTGGAAATAAAATGCTCATTCTCGAATGTCTGGAATGGTGGGCGACTTCCGTTCCTACATCTCGACACGCCAGTCAAAAAGAATGGAGCTCTACCGCTAGCTCAGTTTACAGTTCGGCCAGTGCTCATGGCCTCGTACAGGCGCACCTGTTTAGCACTCGAGGTCACGTGGAATCCACCATCACAAGTGTAAGCTGCATGCCAATTACGTACCGTGCAGCGCTAACTAGTCACCACCGCCTTCGTTGTCAATGGTATCGCATCGACGTGCCACTTCCACCTGACACTGATGAATGTTCATGAAGCAGCACAAAAGAAGAATCCGTATAAATATACCGATTCATACTACACATCATAAACATAACGCTCATGATTCGTAGTTCGTGTGTTAACACCGATGGAGTTTCATGGAGTCAAGCTCCCGGCGATTGCCCATCACAGCCGCCACTGGCACTGTGTGCTCCCCGCCGCCGTCCTCACGACGTGCCTTGTGGTCCTCGCGGCGATGAGCCTGCCCGGCCGCGTGCCGCTGATGCCGCCGTTTCTCCCGAGCATGACCGGCCATGGACGAGGCGTCAACGGGTCCTGCGACATATTCAAGGGCGAGTGGGTGCCCGACCCGGGCGCGCCGCGATACACCAACGAGACGTGCCCCGTGATCCACGGCCACTACGACTGCATGCGGTACGGCAAGCCGGACCTCGGGGTCGTGCGGTGGCGGTGGCGGCCGGACGGGTGCGAGCTGCCCCGCTTCGACGCGGCGCGCTTCCTCGGCGCCATGAGGGGCAAATCCGTGGCGTTCGTCGGCGACTCGCTCGCCAGGAACCAGATGCACTCGCTCGTGTGCCTCCTGGCGCGGGCCGAGCGGCCCGTGCCGTGGACCAAAGCGGGCTACGTCTACCGCTACGAGCGCCACGGCTTCGCCGTCGCCGACTTCTGGTCGCCGTTCCTCGTCCGCGCCGTCGAGACGGACCGGGACGGCCCGGCGCGTAGCGGGGCGGGCCTGTGGAGCCTCCACCTGGACGAGCCGGACGCTGGATGGGCGGCCCACGCCGGCATGTTCGACTACGTCGTCGTCTCCGCCGGCAGCTGGTTCTACCGGCCGTCCGTGTTCTACGAGCGCGGCCGCCTCGTCGGGTGCAGCGGCTGCCTCGCGCCCAACGTCACCGATCTCACGCTCCGGTACTCCATGCGGCTGGCGTTCCGGAGCGCGCTCCGCGCGGCCGTGGGCGCGCCGGGCGGCCGCTCCAGGACGGTCATCGTGCGGACGATCTCGCCGTCGCACTACGAGAACGGGACGCGGAGCGAGGACGGCGACTGCGTCCGGACGCGGCCTCTCCGGCGTGGTCAGTGGGAGATGGACGAGGAGCAGAAGGAGATGCGCCGGATACAGGTGGAGGAGTTCGCGGCGGCAGAGGCTGCGGCGAGAGGGAAAGGGGTGAGGATGCTGCTGATGGACGCGACGGAGGCCATGGCGCTGCGGCCGGACGCCCACCCGAGCAAGTACCGGCTGTGGGAGCCGGAGAAGTTCTGGGTGTCCCGTGACTGCCTACACTGGTGCCTGCCCGGCGCCATGGACGCGTGCAACGACATGCTGCTTCACATGCTGATCGGTTAACTAGTACTCCAATTACCATTTTTATGGAATAGTACTCCAGTAACTTACTGCTCTGTTAAAAAGGCTCTGTTCTCCATTGGGGACACTAAGGCGCATGCTATTTTTTCCAAGAAATGTTGGCATATTGTAGGTGATATTCTTACGTCTGAAGTTTTAAAGGCAACAAATGAAAAGAATATTCCAGCTGGATGGAATGATACAACTATAGTGCTCATACCTAAGGTGGATAATCTGGAAAATATATCCCAATATAGGTCCATCAATTTATGCAATGTTTTGTATAAAATCATCTCAAAGATGATTGCCTTTCGACGAAGAGTATGAAATTATTGCACCTGTTCAAAGCACTTTTGTTCCTGGGAGATCAATCACGGATAATATTCTTATTGCCTATGAGTCCATGTAACATGTATACAATGAAGAATAAGAAGAAAGGAAAAGTGGGGTATTGTGCAGTGAAGCTAGATATGCACAAGGTCTATGACCGTGTGGAATGGGTCTTTCTGGAGAAAACAATGACTAGACTTAGTTTTCATGAAGAGTTCATTGAGCTTTTGATGGCTTGTGTAAAATCAGTAAAATATAGGGCCAGGTTTAATGACCAAGAGACATATATGTTTGTGCCAAGCAAGGGACTTCGGCAGGGGATCCTGTTTCACCTTATTTGTTTCTTCTATGTGCAGAGGGTTTATCTAGTGCTTTGGCTCAAAAGGAGGAGGTTCGTGGCATTGAAGGTATTCGGGTGTGCAGAAATGCACCATCAGTGTCTCATTTACTTTTTGTTGTTGATTCCCTTATACTCATGAAAGCTGGCATGACTAATGCAACCTCATTGAGACAAGTACTAGAGATTACTGTGCAAATTCGGGCCAACTAATTAGTGAAGCGAAGTGCAGTGTTTTTTTTCAGCCCTAATGTAGATGTCGATGTGAAAGCACAGATTTGCACTGAACTGAATATTTACACTGAAGCTATTTCTGAGAGGTACCTTGGTTTACCTTCTATGGTTGGGCTAGATAAGAGTGGGAGTTTTGTGTATGTGCTAGAAAGAATCATTGAGAGACTTAAAGGATGGAAGGAGAAGTTGTTGTCTATGGGGGCAAAGGAAATTCTTCTGAAATCAGTAATTCAGTCAATCCCGATATTTGCCATGGTTGTTTTCAAGATCCCAAAAAACTATGTAAAGAAATCAATGATGCCATGTCTGCCTTCTGGTGGGGTGATTCAGATGATCACAAAAAGATGCATTGGTTTTCTTGGTGGAAAATGTGCATCCCGAAGAAGCTAGGTGGTATGGGATTCCGTGATTTGTATTCTTCTAACATGGCCATGCTCGCAAAACAGTCATGGCGGCTTTTGAACAAACCATACTCGTTGTGTGCTAAAGTGTTAAGAGCAAAATACTATCCGGGCGGAAAGCTCTTAAATGCTGGCCCTAAGAAGGGCTCCTCTTATACTTGGCAAAGCATAATTGCAGGTTTACAAACTTTCAGGAGGGGACATATTTGGAGAGTTGGGTCTGGGAGTAATATCAATATTTGGGGGGACCATTAGATTCCAAAATGTCCATCCAGGAAAGTAATTACCAGAAGGGGTCAGTGTCTTCTTCGGCATGTCGATGAGTTAATTGATCAAGATACTCATTGCTGGGATGAACCACTTATTCGAGAGATCTTCATGCCTGTTGATGCTCGGAATATTCTCATGATTCCTTTGAGTGAACACTTGCAGGAGGACTTTGTGGTTTGGCATAAAACAAAGTCCTTTCTCTTTCTCGGTACGGTCTGCTTATTACACAGAACGAGAGCACCAGTTTGGCACCAGAACAAGAGGAGAAAATGGACAAGGAGCATCAAACCCGAATCATGTATGGGATATTTTATGGAAGCTTTCAGTCCCTAGTAAAATCTAGATTTTTTGTTTGGAAAGCCCTACATGGCACTGTCCCGGGAAAGGCTATTCTTGCTGCACGCCACATTCCTGTAGCGCCTATTTGTCCGATTTGCAAAGGAGGCCCGAAAGATATTCGCCACCTTCTATTCACATGTAGTCGTGCTCGGGAAGTTTGGCATGCTCTTGGCCTCGAGGAATTAATTGATAATGCTCTAGCTATGGACAGATTGGATTCGGTAATTCTGGAGTATATTTTGTATCATCCT
>NC_041392.1:182870906-182890918 GCF_002162155.2 Triticum dicoccoides | reverse complement strand
GCTTTTGCAATCGAAGCTTTGACTGCGAATTATGAAGTTTCATCTCACACCAGCGCACCGCATGAAATATCTTGGACAAAACCTAGACCCGGATGCTACAAACTAAATACGGATGTGCATTTCATGATAATGGTACAGGTGCAATAGGGATTGTCCTGCGAAATAGCGTTGGTGAAGCGGTTGCTGGTACAGCTTGTCTATTTAACTCTACTCTTGATGCTACCTCAACAGAAGCTTTCGAAATGTTGAAGGGGTTGGAGCTTCTCGAGGGGTTGGGGTGCAAAAATATTATCGTTGAATCTGACTCACTGGAATTGATAAATGCATGCAAGGGTGAGGTCGATATGTTCAGTCCATATACTGCAACCTTGGTGGAATGCTTTGTGAAAGCCCAGACGATTGATGATATCTCTTTTGAGTTTTGTCCTAGGGACGCTAATCAGGTGGCCCATCAGCTTGCAAAACACGCTTATGATAATCAGTTAGAGTTTAGTTGGGAGGGTGATCCAGCATCCTTTTTATTGCCTTATGTTTTACACGGTGTAACCCTATTGATAAAGCAATAAATCACCGAGAGGCTTCCCACTCGAAAAAACTATTATTACTGCTAATTAGCTAGTAGCTTGGTAATTTGACGGATTGAATATGTACCTCCAACTATTCATTCTCATCATCGATCGGTTTATTGTACGCACGCGACTAGTACCTAGCGGCGGCCGCTCTACCCAGCCAGCGGGTTTCTTCTGCGTCCCGTCGGCAGTCTACCACATCTCTTTGGTCTTATGACCATAAAGACGTGGCAAATTCCGACCCTTGCCGACGGCTCCTTTTTTGATGTTTTTTTTTTGAATTTTGTTATGGTTTGTCCTGCTCAGATATGTGAGGTTGCAGCGACTTTGTAGATGAAATAAGCTCCTCTCCGCCTAGGCCCTGTTTAGGTGGTGTTTCTAGCACCGTTGGAGGGCATGAGGGGGTTCGTCTCCGATGGATCTCGTAGGATTTGGGTGGCGTCTATCTTCCGTGGATCCATGTGGATCTGGTCTTCTTTCGTGTGTGTCTGTGTGTCTACAGATTGGATCCTTTCTATCTAAACTTCTTTATATCAGCGGTAGTTGATGTTCTGGTGCGCTGGTCCTATGGAGTCTTAGCATGACGACTTCCCGACTCTTTTCTAGAACAAAGTTTGTTCGGCCCGCTTTAGTGTTTGTAGTCGCCGCTAGGTGTTCTACGGACTTGAATGTATTTTTTTCCTTTTGATGTTCTTTTATACTATCTTAACAGTTGATGAATAGATCAAAAATTCTCCTCGCAAAAATATACAAAGTATTCGTTCTGATTATTAAAAAATCTATTCATTCTCAAGCAGTTGGTAATGTTGGAAATTATTTTATGCACACAAAATGTTATTTCTGTAGACGATATGTAAACAAAGTTTTTTTAGGGTAGCAATCGGACTCTGCTGCATATATTTTTATTAATTTTAAAAATGAGATATACATATGTAGACAAAGTTCTTACTTCCTTTTTTTGCGGGGGAAAAGGGTTGTAAACAAAGTTCTTACTCCCTGATGACATGCAAAATTTGCATCTTTGAGAATCAACATGTCATTGGTTAATGAAGTATTTTTTGTTGCGGGTTGGTTAACGAAGTACTTGTCGAGGCAGTGTAATAAGGTAGCGATGCCCTAGCGTAACATAGCTCGAAGATGGTCATTGGTCCCCAAGCTATATGGCTACACAGCGCACCTATGTTCGTGCATGACTTGGTGGCTAGTTATCTGCTCTGCGCTTTGGTTAATGAAAAAAAATACCCCCCTAAAGAAATATAAGAGCGTTTAGATCCCTATATCACTATATTTTAATGTCAGAAAAGGAAACATGTCGCTGATTGGCTAGAAGGGCCCCAACTACCACAAGACATCTGTAGATTTATGGCGGCAATAGATCGGCCTAATTCTGTGTCAGTTTTGAAAATTTCGGCACCGATCAAAAGTGAGCCCAACATGCCCAAATGAGTAATGTTTTCTATCATGAAATGTTCCACCTTTTTTTTTGAGAAATGAAATGTTCCACCTTTTTTTTTTGAGAAATGAAATGTGCCACAAATTTTTTTAGCAGTAAATGTGCCACAGATTGAAGATCGTTAATTATTAAGTACTCCCTCTGTAAACTAATATAAGAGCGTTTAGATCACTACTTTAGTTATCTAAACACTCTTATATTAGTTTACAGAGGGAGTACCATGTAATGGGCCATGTGGCCCAATAATCAAACTGAGACCAGCCCAAGCAACCCTCTCATTTAAAAAAGCAACACCTTAGGCTTGTACAATAATAATAGCTAATTCATGCAAACTAGCAAAAATATGGATACCATATACGAATATTAATAACATTTCCATCTATATATTTATGTTATTGTCATGCATGTTGACAGGAGGACATAATTTATTGTTAATAAATAAGTGTAATTCAAGGTTCCAAATATAGTTCAAATAAGGCCGCCATAAATTTGAATTGTTTTATACTCCCTCGGTCCAGAAATACTTATCAAAGAAATGGCCTATTTCTCCGACAAGTATTTTCAAACGGAGGGAGTACATTTTATAGATAGAAGCGAAAAATATGTACAATATTATATAAATGTATTTTTTAAAATTATAGAAAAAAGATACATGTAGTTTTTTTTGACATATGCATGTAGTTCAAATTTGTGTTATCTTGACTAAAAAGCCAGAAAATCGTTTAATACCTAAATATTATCAAACAAAATTCCTAGCTTAATACATAAACTATATAATATACCCCCTCTGTAAAATTTTATAATATAATTTAGATCACTACTTTATGGATCTAAGAGATCTTATAAAAGTTTAGTGATCTAAATTATCTTATAAAAGTTTACAGAGGGAGTAGTATTTTCCATGTATAAAAAGTTGTACCATTTTAGATAAATACTTTTGGAAGGTAATATGCAAGAGGGTCCTTGATAGATATTTCAGAAAATAGAAAATACAAATCTCCACGTTAAGAGATAGGACATGCAGGTATATTTGTGAATAATACTGTTAAAATTGTGGTAAAATTTAAGTGCACATGATAAAGAAAATGTTTCATGGGGTATAGAGTTGATAATTTCCTTGAATGGTATAATCCATCCTCACAGATTTTTTTTGAAAGACCCGGCTGATCACTGGCTTCATTGATTTAGCAAAAAGCAGTGGAAACATGTAGACCAAGTGATCAAATGGATGAAAAAAGAAAAATACAACTAGCTCTCCCTTTCTTACGGATAATTTTCACTAATTGTGTCCCCGAAAGGGGGGTCCATGCATTTACCTCCGACTAATCTCCACTGCTCGATGTTATTCCTGATTGCTGAGATGACATCTTCGGCGGGAGGCGTTTTTGCCTGGAAGACGCAGTGATTCCTTTCCTTCCATAATTCCCAGGCGATCGTGATGATCATTGATCTGACTCCGCGCCTATTGGTAGCTGCAGTCTTGCTGATGATGAGTTGGCAGTTCTGGGCTGAGCTTAGCTGAGGTCTCACCCTTGGCGCGAGCGAAGAGCATCCAAACAAGCTGGCACATTTCCTCCAGACTTCTTGGGAGAAGCTGCAGCTCCAGATCAGATGTGTAGATGTCTCCAAATTGCTGATGCACAAGGGACAGGAGTAGCCGTTGGGCCATCCTCTTCTTTGCAATCTATCGTTGCACCATAGGCGGTTCATGACGAGAAGCCACATGAACATCTTGAGCTTGTTGGGAGCCCAGACCTTTCAGATGAAACATTTGAAGTTTGTGTTGGGATCTTGCAGGCATTGCATCTGGTAAGCCGATTTAGAAGTGTTGAAAGCACAAGTGCTCCCTAGGTGGTTTTGATAATTGATGACAACATATCTCTTGTTGGACTAACATTTCTATCTAGCATGTTTCAGGTAAGTTCAACAATGGAGTGGCATGGACTAAAGGTTGTGGGAACTCCTTCAAGATGCTAAGAACAAAGGATTGGCTAAAGCTTCAAGCTGAAGACTCTTCATTTTACATTTTAGTGATCCAAGATCACATTGAGTCCATAGGAAAAGCCAATACTATCAAGGAGGGATGAGGTGTTGCTTAATGAGCCTCTTGCTTCATGTGCTTAATGATATGCTCCAAAATCCTCAGCTACTTTCCCAGATCCGCATATGACCTAAACCCTAAGCCAAACTCGGTCCTACCGATTCTTCCTATCCGGCGCCACCGAGTTTCACTTGTCATTAGCCACTGCCAAACCCTAGCAATTCGGTTCTACCGATAAGGATCTCGGTCTCACCGAGATGGGATTGCAAACTCTCTGTTACCTATTGCAATATTCTCGGTCCCACCGAGATATGCAATCGGTCCCACCGAGAATGCAATGTAAACTCAGTGTTTCCCCTTTGTAACTTTTCGGTCTCACCGAGTTCCACTCGGTCTCACCGAAAGAGCAAATCGGTCCCACCGAGTTTGCCTGACCAACTCTCTGGTTAGCTAATTACCAAATTCGGTCCCACCGAGTTTGTGTAATCGGTCTCACCGAGATTACGTTATGCCCAAACCATAACCGAATCGGTCCTACCGAGTTGCATGTCAGTCCCACCGAAATTCCTAACGGTCACTAGGTTTACTATTTCGGTCAGACCGAGTTTTCTGATTCGGTCCCACCGAGATTGGTAAATTGTGTGTAACGATTGGATTTTGTGTGGAGGCTATATATACCCCTCCACCTCTTTCTCATTCCGAGAGAGAGCCATCAGAACACACACACCATTCCAACTCATATGTTCTGAGAGAGAACCACCTACTCATGTGTTGAGACCAAGACATTCCATTCCTACCATATGAATCTTGATCTCTAGCCTTCCCAAGTTGCTTTCCACTCAAAATCTTCTTTCCACCAAACCCAAATCCTATGAGAGAGAGTTGAGTGTTGGGGAGACTATCATTTGAAGCACAAGAGCAAGGAGTTCATTACCTACACACCATTTGTTACTTCTTGGAGAGTGGTGTCTCCTAGATTGGCTAGGTGTCACTTGGGAGCCTCCGACAAGATTGTGGAGTTGAACCAAGGAGTTTGTAAGGGCAAGGAGATCGCCTACTTCGTGAAGATCTACCGCTAGTGAGGCAAGTCCTTCGTGGGCGATGGCCATGGTGGGATAGACAAGGTTGCTTCTTCGTGGACCCTTTGTGGGTGGTTGCTTCTTCGTGGACCCTTCGTGGGTGGAGCCCTGTGTGGACTCGCGCAACCGTTGCCCTTGGGTGGAGCCCTGTGTGGACTCACGCAACCGTTACCCTTCGTGGGTTGAAGTCTCCATCAACGTGGATGTAGGATAGCACCACCTATCCGAACCACGGGAAAAACATCTGTGTCTCCAATTGCGTTTAATCTCTCCAAACCTTTCCCTTTACATTCTTGCAAGTTGCATGATTTACATTCCGCTGCTCATATACTCTTTGCATGCTTGCTTGATATGTATTGCGTGTGCTGAAATTGTGAATAAACCCCACTTAAACCGAAAAAGCTCAAAGATTGCAACTTTAGCACTAAGTGTCTAATCACCCCCCCTTTAGACACATCTACTTCTAGATCCTACAAGTGGTATCAGAGCTTTGGTCTCCATTGCCTTGGTTTAATCACCATTGGAGGAAGATGGATGTGTCTACCTTAGGGAGTCTTAGACATAGAGTGCCTATTCTTGATGGAAAGTACTTTCATGAGTGGAAAAATGAGATGCTTGTAATCTTCAATCAATATCATTTGAACAAGTATATTACTAGCCCTTGTGCACCCCATATTGATCCCTTGCATCCTACCCTAGATGAAGATATTGACATGATTCGCAATCTTAGAACTACTGAGCTCATCATTAGAGGTTTGCCCAAAGATTTGATTGCTAGTTTGCCTACTCAAAATTGCGCCTATATGATATGGAAATTTCTTGAGGAACGGTTTCCCAATCACTCCTTGAAAACTTTGGATGAAATTCTCCATAACTCTATTGCCTTGAGTAAGATGAACTTTAGTGATCCTAGTTTTGGTAAATGTCTTCTTGAACTTGCCAATCTTAAGCATGCTAAAGGAGATGTTGAAATCATTAATGATATCATACTCAAAGCCATAAGAATTCATAAAAGTAACCACTTTGATCATCTATCTAATGAATTACCCTCTCTAGGAAATGATGAGTCACAAGATCATGATGAACATGAATATTATGATGATAATGATAGTGACTCCGATCTTGATAATGCAATGAGACATTTTGGTCTTATGGCAAATCTTCGGGGATATGAATCAGGAGGAAAGGAATGGGTCCTTGATAGTGGATGCACTGATCATATGACCGGAGATGAAGAGATGTTCCGTGAACTTGCTGAAAACAACGGCCCTCGAAAATATGTCACCTTCGGTGATAATTCAAAGGGTAAAGTGGTTGGCCTTGGTAAGGTGGCCATCTCACATGATAGTTCCATTCAAAATGTCATGCTCGTTGAATCTCTTGGCTACAACTTACTTTCAGTATCTAGACTTGCTGATTTCGGTTTGAATGTTCTATTTACTGAGGTAGATTGCCGAGTATTTCGTCGAGACAATCATAAAATGGTCTTTACGGGTATGCGTAGAGGTGATCTTTACATTGTCGATTTCTTTAAAAAGGCACAACCTAAAACTTGCTTTGTTGCTAAATCCTCAAAAGGTTGGTTGTGGCATAGACGACTAGGTCACGTTGGCATGAGAAACCTTGACAAGCTTATTAAAGGAAATCATATCCTTGGAGTTAATGATGTCATATTTGATAAGATAGACTTTGCAGTGCTTGTCAAGTAGGTAAACAGGTTGGAGGAAGACATCCCGTGAAGAACATCATGACCACAAGGAGGCCACTCGAGCTGCTTCACATGGATCTTTTTGGTCCCAACGCCTACAAGAGTCTCGGTGGAAATTCTTTTGGTCTAGTTATAGTTGATGATTTTTCAAGATTTACGTGGGTGTTCTTTCTTAATGACAAGTCGCAGGTCCAGAAGATCTTCAGAAACTTCGCTAGGAAGGCCCAAAACCAGTTTGATGTGAAGATCAAGAAGGTTCGGAGTGACAACGGAACGGAGTTCAAGAACGCAAATGTGGACACCTTTCTTGACTAAGAAGGGATTTCACACGAGTTCTCGGCTACGTACACACCTCAACAAAATGGAGTTGTTGAGAGGAAGAACCGGACGCTCATCGAAATGGCAAGAATGATGCTTGATGAATACAAGACGCCAAAGCACTTTTGGGCAGAAGCGGTTGAGACAGCTTGTCACGCAACAAATCGCTTATATCTTCACAAGCTACTCGGCAAGACGGCATACGAGCTCCTCACCGGTAACAAGCCTCAAGTTGGATACTTTCGAGTATTCGGCTCAAAGTGCTACATTCTTGATAAGCATCGTCGTTCAAAGTTTGCTCCTAAATCTCATGAAGGTGTTCTACTTGGTTATGGCTCAAACTCTCACACTTACCGTGTCTACAACAATTTCACCCGAAAGGTTGAAGAGACGGTAGATGTGAAGTTTGATGAATCTAATGGCTCGCAAGTAGAGAAATTGCCAATTGATGTAGGAGACAAAGACCCTTCAGAAGCAATTCAAGACTTGTCCATTGGCAAAATTCGTCCAACGGAGGTGAAGGAGAGTACTTCATCCGTCCAAGTGGAAGCTTCTACTTCACAACAAGGTGAACCAAGAATCGACACGGAAGCATCCACAAGTGGGACACACCAAGATGAAGAAAACGAGGAAGTACGTCAAGATGAACATCAACAACCTCCTTCTCCACCACGACAAGAGAACGACGACGTCAACAATGAAGAAGGCCAAGAAGAAGAACAAGATGAAGAAGATGTTCAACGAAGACCCAAGCAAAAGCTCTCACGAGTTCGAGCAAGAATTGCCAAAGATCATCCAGTCGAGCAAATCCTCAATGATATACAAACCGGGAGAATCACTCGCTCAAGAACTCGTTTAGCTAACTTTTGTGAAAACTATTCATTCATCTCTAGCATTGAACCAATGAAGGTTGAAGAAGCATTGGAAGATCCGGATTGGATAAACGCTATGCATGAAGAGCTACATAATTTTGAGAGAAACCAAGTTTGGACATTGGTTGAGAAGCCCGACAACAACCACAACATCATTGGTACCAAATGGGTATTTCGCAACAAGCAAGATGAAGATGGACAAGTGGTCCGCAACAAAGCACGTCTCGTCGCCCAAGGATACACACAAGTCGAAGGTATGGACTATGGTGAGACGTATGCTCCCGTTACTAGACTAGATTCCATTCGCATCTTACTTGCCTATGCTAATCACCATAATATCACCTTGTACCAAATGGACATTAAAAGTGCTTTTCTAAATGGAGAAATAGAGGAGGAAGTTTATGTCAAACAACCTCCCGGCTTTGTCAATCCTAAGAAACCAAATCATGTTTACAAACTTCACAAAGCTCTTTATGGTCTTAAACAAGCTCCTAGAGCATGGTATAAATGCTTGACCAAGTTCCTTACTACAAGTGGTTTTGAAATTGGTAAAATTGATTCTACTCTTTTTACTAAAAAGGTTAATGGAGAACTATTTGTATGCCAAATTTATGTTGATGACATCATATTTGGTTCAACTAACCCTCTCTTTAGTGAAAAGTTTGGAAAGCTAATGTCAGAGAAGTTTGAGATGTCTATGATGAGCGAACTCAAATTCTTTCTCGGGTTACAAATCAAGCAAACTAAGGAAGGTACATTTGTCTCTCAAACAAAGTACACCAAGGACTTATTCAAGAAGTTCAATATGCAAGAATGCAAAGGTATGTCTACACCCATGCCTACTAGTGGACATAATGATTTGACCAAAGATGGCGAACCTGTTGATCAAAAGGTTTATCGCTCTATGATTGGTTCATTGTTATACCTATGTGCTTCACGTCCCGATATTATGCTAAGTGTGTGCATGTGTGCACGATATCAAGCTGCTCCTAAAGATTGTCATCTTAAGGCTGTGAAAAGGATAGTGAGATATTTAATCCATACACCAAATTTTGGCATTTGGTATCCTAAGAGGTCTTCTTTTGATCTTGTTGGCTATTCCGACTCAGATTATGCCGGAGACAAGGTTGATAGAAAGTCCACTTCGGGTACTTGTCAATTTCTTGGTAGATCTCTTGTGTCTTGGTCTTCCAAGAAACAAAACTCGGTATCCTTATCCACCGCCGAAGTGGAATACATTGCCGCTGGTTCATGTTGTGCTCAATTACTTTGGATGACCCAAACTCTTAAAGATTATGGGATTTATGTGAAACATGTTCCACTGCTTTGTGACAATGAAAGTGCTATCAAAATTGGTCATAATCCTATACAACATTCTCGAACTAAGCATATTGAAGTTCGCCATCATTTCATTCGAGATCATGTTGCTAAGGGTGACATCAATCTTAAGCATGTTCGCACCGATAAGCAATTAGCGGATATATTCACTAAACCGCTTGATGAGAAAGTGTTTTGCAGGTTGAGAGGAGAACTGAACATCATTGATGCTTCGAACTTGGAGTAGAAACTCCATTGGATACATGCAAGACATGAGCTTATAACTAATCCATGATGTATCTCTTATGATAACTATCTTATGTCTTGGATATATTTGCACCTTGCATGTTGTCTAACCCATGTAGGTGCTTGGTTGAATCGAATTCCATGAGATTGCGACTCACTCACATCTTGAGCAGTCTCTACAAGACCAAGACTCTACACAATAGTGTTGAATACAAGGAAGCACAAAACCATTCAAACATATCCTTTGACAAATTCTATGTTAAGCTTTTGGATACACAAGTGCTCTTCCTTGCAAGAACTAACCCATGTAGGTAGATGAACTCAAACTCCAAGTGGTGCTCCCAACTCTTGATGAACTACATCAACCCTGAGCACCCACACAAGTTCAACCACATGAGCAAGAACCACATCACCACCCAAGGTATGTTATTCCATCTTAGAGAAGCTTTACTCCAAAACATGAGTCAAAGCAACTCAACAAGATGTGAATACATCAAGATGCTTAAACGAAAAATGGTAACCCCATTTTGAGCTTAAACGATGAGTATGACCTATGATCAAGTGTTCTCACTTGACTCCTAAGTCAATATACTCTAACATAGGTAACTATGTCACCGCCCAATTCTAGATGAAGTTCTCTTGTGTTCTTTTCCGAGTTATTGCATTTGTCCCTTGCATATTTGTTTCCTTCTTTTTCAAACAAAACAAAAACAAAAACTTCATCTAGAAACTTTCACTCTTTTCTTTTTTATTTTTGGTTCTTGTTCTGCATATTTCTGCATCAAATTCATTGCAAATCTTTGTGAGATCTTAGTTGACCAGTGAGCTGCGGTGACAAGTGTTTTTCTCTGTGATGAACTCGGTTTCACCGAATTGCCATTTTCGGTCCAACCGAATCCCTTCGGTACTACCGAAACATGCCACTCGGTGCCACCGATTTCGCAACAGGAAAAATAGTTTGCCACACATTCTATATTTCTTCTGATCCAGCTCCACTCAATGAATCTTGTCCTCTACAAGCATCACAGTTTTATTCCCTGCTTTGTACTGAATCTCAAGGACCAAACCTATTCGACGGATTCCAGGAAAAACCTTCTTGGAAATTGATGTCAAAGGGGGAGAGAGAGATCACATCAAAGCTTATCATCAAGGAGAGAGAGATCACATCAAAAGCTTATCACCTACAAAGGAGAAAGTACTAAGGGGGAGAGAATACTCAAGGATCTCATATATTAAGGGGGAGAAAGAAATCTCCAAGGGGGAGAGAATGCTCAAGGATCCCAGATGCTTGATGTTCAAGAGGAGAGATGCCACATGTCTTTTTGGGGGAAAGATATGTTCATATGAACTCATTTGAATTAAGTTCTATTCATATCTTTCAGCTCTGATTTTCTGTTTCCTATCTTCTCCCAATATCCCATGTACGATTCAGGGGGAGCAAGACACCTAAGGGAAAGAAATCAGTCAAATTCATTGCATATCTTTATTCTTGGGGACATGTTGAATTCAATGTGGTACCTTGTACTCACTCTCTACATGTCATCCCAGTCTTGGTATTCTTGTGGTTTCTTTTGTTTGCTCTGGCTAGTAGATGTACCTGTGTTATCTAACCTTGTTTGTGCAGGTTCATTCCATCCTAAGCCAACTCAAGACCACAAGGTAAGTATATGCATCAAAATCATGAGTATGAGGAATTCTTGCTTATGTACATACTGTTTGCAAGAAGGACTCATGAGCATGAAGGTATTTTCCTTGATAATCTTTTGCTCTGATGCATATGGCCAAGATGCATGTAACACATTGCCTACTCTGTCATGGTTATGCTCTCACATGCCTCTATATTTCATATTTACATGAGTGCATACATGTAGGGGGAGCCTATGCTCGTTACATGTCCTTCCAAAGCTTTACTTGCTGTTCTTCATATCTTTATCTAAAGCTTTGATGTATGTTGCCATCAATTATCAAAAAGGGGGAGATTGAAAGCACAAGTGCTCCCTAGGTGGTTTTGATAATTGATGACAACATATCTCTTGTTGGACTAACATTTCTATCTAGCATGTTTCAGGTAAGTTCAACAATGGAGTGGCATGGACTAAAGGTTGTGGGAACTCCTTCAAGATGCTAAGAACAAAGGATTGGCTAAAACTTCAAGCTCAAGACTCTTCATTTTACATTTTAGTGATCCAAGATCACATTGAGTCCATAGGAAAAGCCAATACTATCAAGGAGGGATGAGGTGTTGCTTAATGAGCCTCTTGCTTCATGTGCTTAATGATATGCTCCAAAATCCTCAGCTACTTTCCCAGATCCGCATATGACCTAAACCCTAAGCCAAACTCGGTCCTACCGATTCTTCCTATCCGGCGCCACCGAGTTTCACTTGTCATTAGCCACTGCCAAACCCTAGCAATTCGGTTCTACCGATAAGGATCTCGGTCTCACCGAGATGGGATTGCAAACTCTCTGTTACCTATTGCAATATTCTCGGTCCCACCGAGATATGCAATCGGTCTCACCGAGAATGCAATGTAAACTCAGTGTTCCCCCTTTGTAACTTTTAGGTCTCACCGAAAGAGCAAATCGGTCCCACCGAGTTTGCCTGACCAACTCTCTAGTTAGCTAATTACCAAATTCGGTCCCACCGAGTTTGTGTAATCGGTCTCACCGAGATTACGTTATGCCCAAACCATAACCGAATCGGTCCTACCGAGTTGCATGTCAGTCCCACCGAAATTCCTAACGGTCACTAGGTTTACTATTTCGGTCAGACCGAGTTTTCTGATTCGGTCCCACCGAGATTGATAAATTGTGTGTAACGGTTGGATTTTGTGTGGAGGCTATATATACCCCTCCACCTCTTTCTCATTCCGAGAGAGAGCCATCATAACACACACACCATTCCAACTCATATGTTCTGAGAGAGAACCACCTACTCATGTGTTGAGACCAAGACATTCCATTCCTACCATATGAATCTTGATCTCTAGCCTTCCCAAGTTGCTTTCCACTCAAAATCTTCTTTCCACCAAATCCAAATCCTATGAGAGAGAGTTGAGTGTTGGGGAGACTATCATTTGAAGCACAAGAGCAAGGAGTTCATTACCTACACACCATTTGTTACTTCTTGGAGAGTGGTGTCTCCTAGATTGGCTAGGTGTCACTTGGGAGCCTCCGACAAGATTGTGGAGTTGAACCAAGGAGTTTGTAAGGGCAAGGAGATCGCCTACTTCGTGAAGATCTACCGCTAGTGAGGCAAGTCCTTCGTGGGCGATGGCCATGGTGGGATAGACAAGGTTGCTTCTTCGTGGACCCTTTGTGGGTGGTTGCTTCTTCGTGGACCCTTCGTGGGTGGAGCCCTGTGTGGACTCGCGCAACCGTTGCCCTTGGGTGGAGCCCTGTGTGGACTCACATAACCGTTACCCTTCGTGGGTTGAAGTCTCCATCAACGTGGATGTAGGATAGCACCACCTATCCGAACCACGGGAAAAACATCCGTGTCTCCAATTGCGTTTAATCTCTCCAAACCTTTCCCTTTACATTCTTGCAAGTTGCATGATTTACATTCTGCTGCTCATATACTCTTTGCATGCTTGCTTGATATGTATTGCGTGTGCTGAAATTGTGAATAAACCCCACTTAAACCGAAAAAGCTTAGAGATTGCAACTTTAGCACTAAGTGTCTAATCACCCCCCCCCCTTTAGACACATCTACTTCTAGATCCTACAAGTGTATCTAGTGTCGCGCGTGAGCTTCCAAGTGATCACATCTTCTTGGCCAGGGACTAGGGCTATGTGTGCCTCATCAATCAGCCGCCACATCCGTAGGTATTGTGGTGCTATTGCAGATGTGTCTCCATGTTGCAGGTCCATAATCCATTGATCGTGGGTGATGGTGGCCCCAACTGACCTGTTTTTGCGATGAGCGTGACTGAACAGAGCAGGGAAGGTCACGCCTAGTGGCGCTTCACCGATCCAGTTATCCTTCTAGAAGCTCGTCTTGTTGCCTATATGGATCCTTGTCACTTTGCCGAATAGCGCCCAGTCTTGGTCGTCAGGAGGTGGATGCATGCCAACCCAAGGTTTGTCCGGCTGTACCCAAGCTAGACATTGCCATCTTATTCTCGGAGCCCAGCTGAATTTTTTCAGATCCAGGAGTCCAAGGCCTCCTTGAGCTAGTGGGGTGCATACCTTGTCCCAAGCTACTTTACATTTGCCTCTAGAGAGTTCTGCGTCTTGAGCCCAGAGGAAGCGCCGTCGTGATTTGTCCACTTCTTTCAGGATTTTCTTTGGAACGTTTAGAGTTGTCATCGCAAATGTTGGGAGAGAAGAGAGGATGCTTCTGACGAGAACCCTTCTCCCTGCCAGATTAAGCAGTTTGCCTTTCCACCCGACCAACCTCGCCTTCACCCGATCAATGAGGAATTGGAAGTGCACCATTCTGAGCCTAGTTGGCGTGATTGGTAGGCCCAGGTAGGTTATTGGAAAGCTGACAAATTGATCACCGAAGCCCTGTAGAACATCCGGAAAATGCAGTCCTTCATAGTGAATTGCGGCAACGGAGGATTTTCTTTGATTTAGTTTTAGCCCAGTGGCTTCTCCGAATCTATCCAACAGTTCCATCAGCTTGCCCACTTCCTGCGTTGATGGGTTTGCAAAGATGACCGCGTCATCTGTATACAGATTCACCCGCAAGCTTGGGCCTTAGCCTGGCAAAGGCGCCAAAATCCCAAGGTCTAAAGCAGCAGCAAGCAGATGATGAAGCGGGTCGATTGCAAGGATAAAGAGTAGGGGGGAGAGGGGGTCTCCTTGTCTTAATCCTTGCAGGTGCTAGAAGTGGTCGCCCGGCTCCCCATTTAGCAACACCAATGAGGAGGCTGACGAGAGCATCACTGCGATCCAATCTCGCCATCTTGCAGGGAAACCCAGTCTTTCCATCAGTTCTAGCAAATATTCCCAAGAGATTGAATCGAAAACTTTTGCTATATCCAATTTGAATAGCAGAGCCCGCATTCTTTGCCGGTGCAGCACCCTCACACAACCCTGTACGTATTGGTAGCTTTCGTGTAAACATTTTCCTTTCTGAAACGCAGTATGCGCGGGGGAGATCAGGTCTTGAAGCCGAGTAGCCAGCCTCATGGATAGGACTTTTGCGATCAACTTTGCAATGGAGTGTATCAGGCTGGTCGGCCTAAAGTGGCTCATCTCCGTGGCTCCATTCTTTTTTGGCAGCAGAGCAATGAAAGCTGTATTTAGTTCAGCGAGGTTTGATACGTCTCCGTCGTATCTACTTTTCCAAACACTTTTGCCCTTGTTTTGGACTCTAACTTGCATGATTTGAATGGAACTAACCCAGACTGACGTTGTTTTCAGTAGAATTGCCATGGTGTTATTTTTGTGCAGAAATAAAATTTCTCAGAATGACCTAAAAATCAATGGAGAATTATTTTGGAATATATAAAAATACTGGAAGGAAGATCCACGTCAGGGGGGCTCCACCTGTCCACGAGGGTGGGGGGCGCGCCTGCCCCCCTGGGCGCGCCCCTGCCTTGTGGGCCCCCTGACGCTCCACCGACCTCAACCCTGACTCCATATATTCACTTTTGGGAAGAAAAAATTCAGGGAGAAGGATTCATCGTGTTTTACGATAGGGAGCCGCCGCCAAGCCCTAAACTCTCTCGGGAGGGCAGATCTGGAGTCCGTTCGAGGCTCCGGAGAGGGGAATCCGTCGCCGTCGTCATCATCAACCTTCCTCCATCACCAATTTCATGATGCTCACCACCGTGCGTGAGTAATTCCATCGTAGGCTTGCTAGACGGTGATGGGTTGGATGAGATTTATCATGTAATTGAGTTAGTTTTGTTAGTGTTTGATCCCTAGTATCCACTATGTTCTCAGATTGATGTTGCTATGACTTTGCTATGCTTAATGCTTGTCACTAGGGCCCGAGTGCCATGATTTCAGATCTGAAACTATTATGTTTTCATCAATATATGAGAGTTCTTGATCCTATCTTGCAAGTCTATAGTCACCTACTATGTGTTATGATCCGGCAACCCCGAAGTGACAATAGTCGGGACCACTCCCGGTGATGACCGTAGTTTGAGGAGTTCATGTATTCACATGTGTTAATGCTTTGGTCCGGTTCTCTATTAAAAGGATGCCTTAATATCCCTTAGTTTCCGATAGGACCCCGCTTCCACGGGAGGGTAGGACAAAAGATGTCACCCTAGGTTATGATTGTTACATGATCGATCGCATCCGGCATAATTCTCCATCACCGATCCAATGCCTATGAGCTTTTCACATATTGTTCTTCGTTTATTTACTTTACCGTTACCACTATTATCATATTACTTTGGTACTAAATACCTTGCTGCAGATATTAAGTTTCCAGGTGTGTTTTAATTGACAACTCAGCTGCTAATACTTGAGAATATTCTTTGGCTCCCCTTGTGCCGAATCAATAAATTTGGGTTAAATACTCTACCCTCGAAAACTGTTGCGATCCCCTATACTTGTGGGTTATCAAGACTATTTTATGGCACCGTTGTCGGGGAGCATAGCTCTATTCTTTGAGTCACTTGGGATTTATATCTGCTGGTCACTATGAAGAACTTAAAAGATCAAAGAACCAAGATTTTTCCTCAACTACGAGGGGGGGGGGTAAGGAACTGCCATCTAGCTCTGCACTTGATTCACCTTCTGTTTTGAGTAAGCTTGCGACACCTAAACCTGCTTTTGCTATTAATTCTGATATGTCGCATGTTATTGATGATGTCACTTCTGCTATGCATGATACTTATGATGAAACTACTTCTATGCTTGATACTACTGTGCCACTTGGTGAATTTCTTGATGAACAATTTGCTAGGGCTAGAGAGAATGAAATTATTGAAACCGATAATATTGATGAAAGTGATGATGAAGATTCTCCCCCTAGATATGAATTGCCTGTTGTGCCTGAGGGTTATGTTATGGATGAAGAAACTGCTAGTGACTTTCTTGCCTGCAATGATAGAAGTGATCTTAAGAAACTATTAGCTAAGCTGAAAGAAAAATCTCTGAATGCTAGAATGAAATATGATCCTGCTTATGCTACTTCACTTATCTTTATTACTGATAAGGATTATGATTTCTCTATTGATCCTGATATAATTACTTTGGTTGAATCTGATCCTTTCTATGGCTATGAATCTGAAACTATTCTGGCACATCTTACTAAATTAAATGATATAGCCACCCTATTCACTAATGATGAGAAAACTCACTATTATTATATCCTTAGATTATTTCCATTCTCATTAAAGGGTGATGCTAAGATATGGTTTAATTCTCTTGATCCTGGTTGTGTGCGTAGTCCCAAGGATATTATTTATTACTTCTTTGCTAAATATTTCCCCACTCATAAGAAACAAGCTGCTTTAAGGGACATATATAATTTTGTGTAAATTGAAGAAGAGAGTCTCCCACAAGCTTGGGGGAGGCTTCTCCAATTACTTAATGCTTTGCCTGATCATCCTCTCAAGAAAATGAGATACTTGATATCTTTTATAATGGACTAACTGATGCTTCCAGAGACCACCTGGATAGTTGTGCTGGTTGTGTTTTTAGGGAAAGAACTGTTGATGAAGCTGAAATTCTATTGAATAATATGTTGACTAATGAAAATAATTGACACTTCCTGATCCAATTCCTGAACCAACTCCTGAGCCAATTCTGAAGAAAAGGGGTATTCTATTTCTCAGTCCTGAAGATATGCAAGAGGCAAAGAAATCTATGAAAGAAAAGGGTATTAAAGCTGAAGATGTTAAGAATTTAGCTCCTATTGAAGAAACACATGGTCTTAATTTGCCGTCTGTTGAAGAAATACATGGTCTTGATAACTCGACATAGGTAGTAAAGGTAAATTCTCTCTATAGATATGATAAAGCTGAAATCCCCCCTACTAAGTTTGCTAGCCAATGCTTAGATGAGTTTGATAACTTCATGGTTAAGCAAGAAGATTTTAATGCTTATGTTAGTAGACAATTGAAACATAATGCTTATATGATTAAACACTTGAGTGATTATATGGCTAATGTTAAAGGTGAACTAAAACTTATTATTAAACATGCTTCTATGGTTACCACTCAAGTAGAACAAGTACTTAAAGCTCAGAATGATTTGCTCAATGAATTAAGGAACAATTGTATTCGTGCCCCTAGTTGGGTCACGCTCGACTAATTTGCCCCTATTTTTTCAACAATTGCGGTTTTGCCCAGCTCACTTCACTTGCCTTGTGTTTTTGCCCTTCCGGGGTGGTTCCGACCAATCACGGTCCGCCACGTGGCGACTGCTCACTGGTTGGAACCGCCCCGGAAGGGCAAAACACAAGGCGAGTGAAGTGAGCTGGGAAAAACCGCAATTGTTGAAAAAATAGGGGCAAATCCATCGAGCGTGACCCAACTAGGGGCACGAATACAAAAATCCCATGCTCGCTAATTGAGCACGAATACAAAAATCATTGATAATGTTGTTAGAGTTATGACTAGAGGTGGTAAAATGACTCAGGAACCTTTGTATCCTGAGGCCATCCTAAGAGAATTGAGCAAGATTCTCAGAGAAATAATATCGATGCACCTAGTCCTTCTAAGAGGAAGAAAAAGAAAAATGATAGGACTTTGCATGCTTCTAGTGAACCTGTTGATGACACACCTGAGAATCCCAATGATATTTCTATTTCTGATGCTGAAACACAATCTGGTAATGATCATGAACCTAGTGATAATGTTAATAATGATGTTCATGTTGATGCTCAACCTAGTAATGACAATGAAGTAGAGATTGAACCTGTTGTTGATCTTGATAACCCACAATCAAAGAATCAACGTTATGATAAGAGAGACTTTGTTGCTAGGAAGCACGATAAAGAAAGAGAACCATGGGTTTAGAAACCCATGCCTTTTCCTCCTAAACCATCCAAGAAAAAGGATGATGAGGATTTTGAGCGCTTTGCTGAAATGATTAGACCTATCTTCTTGCGTATGCGTTTGACTGATATGCTTAAAATGAATCCTTATGCTAAGTACATGAAAGATATTGTTTCTAATAAAAGAAAGATACTGGAAGCTGGAATTTCCACCATGCTCGCTAATTATACATTTAAGGGTGGAATACCTAAGAAACTAGGAGATCCCGGAGTACCAACTATACCATGCTCCATTAAAAGAGACTATGTTAAAACTGCTTTATGTGATCTTGGAGCCGGTGTTAGTGTTATTCCTCTCTCTATATCGTAGACTTGATTTGAATAAGTTGACACCTACTGAAATATCTTTGCAAATGGATGATTGTAACGCCCTCGATGCGGCTATATCTCCTACGTGTCGAAGCACGACTTAGAGGCATAACCGCATTGAAAGCAATGTCGCAAGTGAGGTAATCTTCACACAACCCATGTAATACATAAGGGAAAGAGATACATAGTTGGCTTACAATCGCCACTTCACACAATTACATGAATAAAGCATTACATCAACCAAATACAATTAGGGCCCGACTACGGAGCCAAAATCAAAGAAGACTACCCCAAATGCTACACAGATCCCCGATCAACCCCAACTGGGCTCCACTACTGATCAACTAGAACGGAACAACACAAAGGACAAGATCTTCATTGAGCTCCTCCTTGATCTTGGTTGTGTCATCTGCACGGTTCAACGGCACCTGCAAACTGGTTTGGAAGTATCTGTGAGCCACGGGGACTCAGCAATCTCGCACCCTCGTGATCAAGACTATTTAAGCTTATGGGTAAGGTAAAGGTATGAGGTGGAGCTGCAGCAAGCGACTAGCATATATGGTGGCTAACATACGCAAATGAGAGCGAGAAGAGAAGGCAAAGCACGGTCGATAAAAGTATGATCAAGAAGTGATCCTAGAACAACCTACGTCAAACATAACTCCAACACCATGTTCACTTCCCGGACTCTGCCGGAAAGAGACCATCACGGTTACACACGCAGTTGATGCATTTTAATTAAGGTCAACTTAAGGTTTTCTACAACCGGACATTAACAAATTCTCATCTGCCCATAACCGCGGGCATGGCTTTCGAAAGTTCAAATCCCTGCAGGGGTGTCCCAACTTAGCCCACCACAAGCTCTCACGGTCAACAAAGGATATTCCTTCTAGCGGGAAGACCCGATCAGACTCGGAATCCCGGTTACAAGACATTTCGACAAGGTAAAAGTAAACCAGCAACACCGCCCGAATGTGCCGACAAATCCCGATAGGAGCTGCACATATCTCGTTCTCAAGGCACACTCAGATGAGACTAGCTACGAGTAAAACCAAACCTCAAGTTGCCCCGAGGTGGCCCCGCAGGCAGCTTAGTTCGGACCAACACTTAGAGGAGCACTGGCCCGGGG
>NC_041392.1:182809790-182870603 GCF_002162155.2 Triticum dicoccoides | reverse complement strand
AAATAAAGATGACCCTTGAGTCTGCAGAACCCAAGGGAAGGAAAAGGCTAGGAGGCGAATGGTAAAACCAATGTTGGGCATTGCTGGAGGAGTTTTACTCAAGGCGAACTGTCAAGGGGTTCCCATTATAGCCCAACCGCGTAAGGAACGCAAAATCCGGGAACATAACACCGATATGACGGAAACTAGGGCGGCAAGAGTGGAACAAAACACCAGGCATAAGGCCGAGCCTTCCACCCTTTACCAAGTATATAGATGCATTAATTAAATAAGATATATTGTGATATCCCAACAAGTAAACATGTCCCAACAAGGAACAACATCTCCATGTTCCAACAAGGAACAAACTTCAATCTTCACCTGCAACTAACAACGCTATAAGAGGGGCTGAGCAAAGCGGTAACATAGCCAAACAACGGTTTGCTAGGACAAGGTGGGTTAGAGGCTTGGTTCAACAATATGGGAGGCATGATAAGCAAGTGGTAGGTATCACAACATAGGCATAGCAAAGAGCGAGCAACTAGCAAGCAAAGATAGAAGTGATTTCGAGGGTATGATCATCTTGCCTGAGATCCCGCAAGGAGGAAGAATGAGTCCATGAAGATGACAAACAGACGTAGTCGAACGGACCCTCACAAACACGACATTATCGGAACCAACCTGAAGCAGCAACACCGGAAAGAAGCACACAACATAGTAAATAACCACCACATAAGCATGGCACGAAGTGCAAACAAGTATGATGTGTTGGGGAACGTAGCAGAATTTTAAAATTTTCTATGCATCACCAAGATCAATCTATGGAGTCATCTATCAACGAGGGAAAGAGGAGTGCATCTACATACCCTTGTAGATCACGAGCGGAAGCGTTCAAGAGAACAGGGTTGATGGAGTCGTACTCGACGTGATTCAAATCACCGATGACCAAGTGCTGAACGGACAGCACCTCCGCGTTCAACACACGTACGGTTGGGAAGACGTCTCCTCCAACTTGATCTAGCAAGGGGGAAGGAGAGGTTGATGAAGATCCAGCAGCACGACGGCGTGGTGGTGGAAGCAACGGTGATCTCGGCAGGGCTTCGCCAAGCGCTGGGAGACGGAGGAGTGTCACGGGAGGGAGAGGGAGAGGCCAGGGGCTTGGGTGCACAGCCCTCCCTCCCCCCACTATATATAGGGTTCCTAGGGGGGCGCCGGCCCTAGGAGATCCAATCTCCTAGGGGGGGGGGGGGCGGCGGCCAAAGGGGGTGCCTTGCCCCCCAAGGCAAGGGCGGCGCCCCCCACCCCTAGGGTTTCCAACCCTAGGCGCAGGGGGAGGCCCAAGGGGGGGCGCACCAGCCCACTAGGAGCTGGTTCCCCTCCCACTTCAGCCCATGGGGCCCTCCGGGATAGGTGGCCCCACCCGGTGGACCCCCGGGACCCTTCCGGTGGTCCCGGTACAATACCGGTGACCCCCGAAACATTCCCGATGGCCGAAACTGGACTTCCTATATATGAATCTTTACCTCTGGACCATTCCGGAACTCCTCGTGACATCCGGGACTCTGAACAACTTTCGAGTTACCATGTGCTAATATCTCTACAACCCTAGCGTCACCGAACCTTAAGTGTGTAGACCCTACGGGTTCGGGAGACATGCAGACATGACCGAGAAGCCTCTCCGGTCAATAACCAACAGCGGGATCTGGATACCCATGTTGGCTCCCACATGCTCCACGATGATCTCATCGGATGAACCACGATGTCGAGGATTCAATCAATCCGTATACAATTCCCTTTGTTAATTGGTACGTTACTTGCCCGAGACTCGATCGTCGGTATCCCAATACCTTGTTCAGTCTCGTTACCGGCAAGTCACTTTACTCGTACCGTAATGCATGATCCCGTGATCAGCTACTTGATCACATTGAGCTCATTACGATGATGCATTACCGAGTGGGCCCAGAGATACCTCTCCGTCATACGGAGTGACAAATCCCAGTCTCGATTCGTGCCAACCCAACAGACACTTTTGGAGATACCTGTAATGTACCTTTATAGTCACCCAGTTACGTTGTGACGTTTGGCACACCCAAGGTACTCCTACGGTATCCGGGAGTTGCACAATCCCATGGTCTAAGGAAATGATACTTGACATTCAGAAAAGCTACAACAAACGAACTACACGATCTTTGAGCTAAGCTTAGGATTGGGTCTTGTCCATCACATCATTCTCCTAATGATGTGATCCCATTATCAATGACATCTAATGTCCATAGTCAGGAAACCATGACTATCCTTTGATCAACGAGCTAGTCAACTAGAGGCTGACTAGGGACGTGTTGTGGTCTATGTATTCACACATGTATTACGATTTCTGGATAACACAATTATAGCATGAACAATAGACAATTATCATGAACAAAGAAATATTAATAACCATTTTATTATTGCCTCTAGGGCATATTTCCAACAGTCTCCCACTTGCACTAGAGTCAATATTCTAGTTACATTGTGATGAATCGAACACCCATGCAGTTCTGGTGTTGATCATGTTTTGCTCTAGGGAGAGGTTTAGTCAACGGATCTGCTACATTCAGGTCCGTATGTACTTTACAAATCTCTATGTCTCCATTTTGAACACTTTCACGAATGGAGTTGAAGCGACGCTTGATATGCCTGGTCTTCCTGTGAAACCTGGGCTCCTTGGCAAGGGAAATAGCTCCAGTGTTGTCACAGAAGAGAGTCATCGGGCCCGACGCATTGGGTATGACTCCTAGGTCGGTAATGAACTCCTTCACCCAGACTGCTTCTTGTGCTGCCTCCGAGGCTGCCATGTACTCCGCTTCACATGTAGATCCCGCCACAACGCTTTGCTTGCAACTGCACCAGCTTACTGCCCCACCATTCAAAATATAGACGTATCCGGTTTGTGACTTAGAGTCATCCAGATCTGTGTCGAAGCTAGCATTGACGTAACCCTTTACGACGAGCTCTTCATCACCTCCATAAACGAGAAACATTTCCTTAGTCCTTTTCAGGTACTCAGGATATTCTTGACCGCTGTCCAGTGTTCCATGCCGGGATTACTTTGGTACCTTCCTACCAAACTTACAGCAAGGTTTACATCAGGTCTGGTACTCAGCATAGCATACATGATAGACCCTATGGGCGAGGCATAGGGGACGACACTCATCTTTTCTCTATCTTCTGCCGTGGTCGGGCATTGAGCCGTGGTCAATCTCGTACCTTGCAATACAGGCAAGAACCCCTTCTTTGAATGATCCATTTTGAACTTCTTCAATATCTTGTCAAGGTACGTGCTCTGTGAAAGACCAATGAGGCGTCTCGATCTATCTCTATAGATCTTGATGCCTAATATATAAGCAGCTTCTCCAAGGTCCTTCATTGAAAAACACTTGTTCAAGTAGGCCTTTATGCTTTCCAAGAATTCTATATCATTTCCTCTCAACAGTATGTCATCCACATACAATATGAGAAATGCTACAGAGCTCCCACTCACTTTCTTGTAAATGTAGGCTTCTCCATAAGTCTGCATAAATCCAAACGCTTTGATCATCTCATCAAAACGAATGTTCCAACTCCGAGATGCTTGCACCAGCCCATAAATCGAGCGTTGGAGCTTGCACACCTTGTCAGCATTCTTAGGATCGACAAAACCTTCCGGCTGCATCATATACAATTCTTCCTTAAGGAAACCATTAAGGAATGTCGTTTTGATGTCCATTTGCCATATCTCATAATCATAGAATGCGGCAATTGCTAACATGATTCGGACGGACTTCAGTTTCGCTACGGGTGAGAAAGTCTCATCGTAGTCAACCCCTTGAACTTGTCGATAACCCTTAGCGACAAGCCGAGCTTTATAGATGGCCACGTTACCATCCGCGTCTGTCTTCTTCTTAAAGATCCATTTATTTTCTATGGCTCGCCGATCAACAGGCAAGTCAGTCAAAGTCCATACTTCGTTTTCATACATGGATCCTATCTCGGATTTCATGGCTTCCAGCCATTTGTCGGAATCCGGGCCCGCCATCGCTTCTTCATAGTTCGAAGGTTCACCGTTGTCTAACAACATGATTTCCAAGACAGGGTTGCCGTACCACTCTGGTGCGGAACGTGTCCTTGTGGACCTACGAAGTTCAGTAGCAACTTGATCTGAAGTTTCATGATCATCATCAACTTCCTCTCTAGTCGGTGCAGGCACCTCAGGAACATTTTCTTGAGCTGCGCCACTTACCGGCTCAAGAGGTAATACTTCATCAAGTTCTACCTTCCTCCCACTTATTTCTTTCGAGAGAAACTCTTTCTCTAGAAAGGACCCATTCTTGGCAACAAAGATCTTGCCTTCGGATCTGAGGTAGAAGGTATACCCAACAGTTTCTTTAGGGTATCCTATGAAGACGCATTTTTCCGACTTGGGTTCGAGCTTTTCAGGTTGAAGTTTCTTGACATAAGCATCGCATCCCCAAACTTTTAGAAATGACAACTTAGGTTTCTTCCCAAACCATAATTCATACGGTGTCGTCTCAATGGATTTCGACGGAGCCCTATTTAAAGTGAATGTGGTAGTCTCTAAAGCATAGCCCCAAAATGATAGCGGTAAATCGGTAAGAGACATCATAGATCACACCATATCTAATAGAGTGCGATTACGACGTTCGGACACACCATTACGCTGAGTGTTCCAGGCGGCGTTAGTTGTGAAACTATTCCACATTTTCTTAAGTGTGTGCCAAATTCGTGACTCAAGTATTCTCCCCCACGATCTGATCGCAAGAACTTGATTTTCCTGTCACGTTGATTCTCAACCTCACTCTGAAATTCCTTGAACTTTTCAAAGGTCTCAGACTTGTGTTTCATTAAGTAGACATACCCATATCTACTCAAGTCATCAGTGAGGGTGAGAACATAATGATAGCCACCGCGAGCCTCAACACTCATTGGACCGCACACATCAATATGTATGATTTCCGATAAGTTGGTTGCTCGCTCCATTGTTCCTGAGAACGGAGTCTTGGTCATTTTACCCATGAGGCATGGTTCGCACGTGTCAAATGATTCGTAATCAAGAGACTCTAAAAGTCCATCTGCATGGATCTTCTTCATGTGTTTGACACCTATGTGACCAAGGCGGCAGTGCCACAAGTATGTGGGACTATCATTATCAACCTTACATCTTTTGGTATTCATACTATGAATATGTGTAGCATTACGCTCGAGATTCATTAGGAATAAACCATTCACCATCGAAGCATGACCATAAAACATATCTCTCATATAAATAGAACAACCATTATTCTCGGATTTAAATGAGTAGCCATCTCATATTAAACGAGATCCTGATACAATGTTCATGCTCAAAGCTGGCACTAAATAACAATTATTGAGGTTTAAAACCAATCCCGTAGGTAAATGTAGAGGTAGCATGCCGACGGCGATCACATCGACCTTGGAACCATTCCCAACGCGCATCGTCGCCTCGTCCTTCGCTAGTCTCCGTTTATTCCGCAGCTCCTGCTTTGAGTTACAAATGTGAGCAACTGCACCGGTATCAAATACCCAGGAGCTACTACAAGTACCGATAAGGTACACATCAATTACATTTATATCACATATGCCTTTCGTGATGCCGGCCTTCTTGTCCGCTAAGTATTTGGGGCAGTTCCGCTTCCAGTGACCACTTCCCTTGCAATAAAAACACTCAGTCTCGGGCTTGGGTCCATTCTTTGGCTTCTTCCCGGCAGCTTGCTTACCGGGCACGGCAACTCCCTTGCCATCCTTCTTGAAGTTCTTCTTACCCTTGCCTTTCTTGATCTTAGTGGTTTTATTCACCATCAACACTTGATGTTCCTTTTTGACTTCTACCTCTGCTGATTTCAGCATTGCAAATACATTAGGAATGGTCTTTTCCATCCCCTGCATATTGAAGTTCATCACAAAGCTCTTGTAGCTCGGTGGAAGCGACTGAAGGATTCTGTCAATGACCGCGTCATCCGGGAGATTAACTCCTAGCTGAGTCAAGCGGTTATGCAACCCAGACATTTTGAGTATGTGCTCATTGACAGAACTATTTTCCTCAATCTTACAGCTGAAGAACTTGTCGGAGACTTCATATCTCTCGACCCGGGCATGAGCTTGAAAAACCATTTTCAGCTCTTCGAACATCTCATATGCTCCGTGTCTCTCAAAACGCTTTTGGAGCCCCGGTTCTAAGCTGTAAAGCATGCCGCACTGAACAAGGGATTAATCATCAGCACGTGTCTGCCAAGCATTCATAACGTCTTAGTTTTGTGGGACGGGTGCGTCACCTAGCGGTGCTTCTAGGACATAATCTTTCTTGGCAGCTATGAGGATGATCCTCAGGTTCCGGACCCAGTCCGTATAGCTGCTGCCATCGTCTTTCAGCTTGGTTTTCTCTAGGAACGCGTTGAAGTTGAGGACAACGTTGGCCATTTGATCTACAAGACATATTGTAAAGATTTTAGACTAAGTTCATGATAATTAAGTTCATCTAATCAAATTATTCAATGAACTCCCACTCAGATAGACATCCCTCCAGTCATCTAAGTATAACATGATCCGAGTTAACTAGGCCGTGTCCGATCATCACGTGAGACGGACTAGTCAACATCGGTGAACATCTTCATGTTGATCGTATCTTCTATATGACTCATGCTCGACCTTTCGGTCTTCTGTGTTCCGAGGCCATGTCTGTACATGCTAGGCTCGTCAAGTCAACCTAAGTGTATTGCGTGTGTAAATCTGGCTTACACCCGTTGTATTCGAATGTTAGAATCTATCTCACCCGATCATCATGTGGTGCTTCGAAACAACGAACCTTCGCAACGGTGCACAGTTAGGGGGAACACTTTCTTGAAATTTTACAAGGGATCATCTTATTTAAGCTACCGACGTTCTAAGCAAATAAGATGTAAAACATGATAAACATCACATGCAATCAAATAGTGACATGATATGGCCAATATCATTTGCTCCATCTTCGGGGCTCCATGATCATCGTTGTCACCGGCATGACACCATGATCTCCATCATCATGATCTCCATCATCGTGTCTTCTTGAAGTTGTCACGTCAACTATTACTTCTACTACTATGGTTAACGCTTTAGCAATAAAGTAAAGTAATTACATGACGTTTATGTTGACATGCAGGTCATAAATAAATAAAGACAACTCCTATGGCTCCTGCCGGTTGTCATACTCATCGACATGCAAGTCGTGATTCCTATTACAAGAACATGATCATCTCATACATCACATATATCATTCATCACATCCTTTGGCCATATCACATCACAAAACACTTGCTGCAAAAACAAGTTAGACGTCCTCTAATTGTTGTTGCAAGTTTTTACGTGGCTGCTATAGGTTTCTAGCAAGAACGTTTCTTACCTATGCCAAAGCCACAACGTGAATTGCCAATTTCTATTTACCCTTCATAAGGACCCTGTTCATCGAATCCGATCCGACTAAAGTAGGAGAGGCAGACACCCGCCAGCCACCTTATGCAACTAGTGCATGTCAGTCGGTGGAACCGGTCTCACGTAAGCGTACGTGTAAGGTTGGTCCGGGCCGCTTCATCCCACGATGCCGCCGAATCAAGATAAGACTAGTAACGGCAAGATAATTGACAATATCGACGCCCACAACTACTTTGTGTTCTACTCGTGCATAGTAACTACGCATAGACCTAGCTCATGATGCCACTGTTGGGGAACGTAGCAGAATTTTAAAATTTTCTACGCATCACCAAGATCAATCTATGGAGTCATCTATCAACAAGGGAAAGAGGAGTGCATCTACATACCCTTGTAGATCACGAGCGAAAGCGTTCAAGAGAATGGGGTTGATGGAGTCGTACTCGATGTGATTCAAATCACCGATGACCAAGTGCCGAACGGAGAGCACCTCCGCGTTCAACACACGGAGCATGCTGAAAACAGATACCAAGTAGGCATGTTTACGAGCTCGATGCACTCACTACAGAGCAAGTCATGATAATATAAGCATACACCCATCAAGAATACACAAAATGAAAGCTAGACATGGCAAGAACAATAGCATAGCATGCACGGATCAACTACAACATCCTCGGCAAAATCGCTAACACGTAGACAATCTGTCCAGATTCACGAAGTAGCAAAAGTAGAGCTCGATTGACTCAAGTTAGGGTGCTCCATAATTGCAAACAAAGACATGGATGGATAAAGCACTACAATATTAACAAAACATCCTTACTGATCATCCTCAAAAGAGGCATCGATCACTAGGAAAGAACATGAACATATGGCAACATGAGATAAATAGATCAAGGACTTAGTGGAAATGCTAAGTCCCTGAAATCAGCATTACCAAGTGCCTCACTTTGCAAGCTCGTGCTAGTCACCACACACATCACAAAAATACATGGGTTGCACATCTGGAAAGATGGCAAAACCCTAAACAAAACACATGTAGAGCACCTCGGCATATCATGCACACAATAATCATGGCAAAAATGACAAATATCTAAATGGAGCAGCAGATCTGGCAACTTATCTCAAGTAGCCCTCTTCTAGAAGCATTTCAAGCATCAAGATGAACTCAAATGAAAATGATGCAATGAGATGAAATGATGTACTCTCTGAGATGAACATTTTGATATGCTATATGCCCAAAACGGACTTATGGATGAGGAGTTACGACATGACGAACATAGCAAAATATTTAGGGACTTAGGGAAAAAAATACCCCTAGGGTTTCCAGATCCAGATCTGGGGCGCGGGAACCGAGGACCGCCGGGGTCGGCGCCGGAGTTAGACGCGGAGGCCGCCGGGGAAGGACCGGACGGGTCTTGGGGAGGCGGAGGCGGCGGAGGGCGTCGCCGGCGTCAACGCGGCCGGGCGCGGTCGCCGGAGCCGGGAGCTCCTCTCCCTGGCGCGGGCGCCGGCGAGGTGAGCCGCGGCGGCGGTCGGCGTTGAGGGCGGCGGCGAGCGAAGAGGCGGCGGGGTGCGGATGCGTGTCGAGGAGGCGTGGCGGCGCGCGGCGGATGGGCCTCGGGGGCCGGCCTCGGGCCTGGCGGGCCCTCGCGGTCGGCGGCAAAGTGGGCTCCGCCCAGGACATGTGGGGCGCGCGGATTGGTCGGCGGCGGTGGGCGGACATGTCCGCTCCGTACGGATGTGTCCGACGGCGGTGGAGGAGATATTTTTTCAGGGTTTCGAGGGGATCCGAGATTTTCGAGGAGGGGCCTTTAAATAGAGGTGGAGGGAGCTAGGAGAGTCCAAATGAGGTGCGGTTTTTGGCCACGCGATCGTGATCGAACGCTCTAGATGATGGAGAGGGTTTAGGTGGGTTTTGGACCAAATCGGAGGGGTGTTGGGCTGCAACACACACGAGGCCTTTTCGGTCCCTCGGTTAACCGCTGGAGTATCAAACGAAGTTCAAATGGTACGAAACTTGATAGGCGGTCTACCGGTGGTAAACCAAGGCCGCTTGGCAAGTCTCGGTCCAATCCGGAAATGTTTAATCCCCACACACGAAAGAAAGGTAGAAAAGACCACCGGAGGAGAACGAAGCGCCGGAATGCAAAACGGACAACGGGGAAAATGCTCGAATGCATGAGATGAACACGTATGCAAATGCAATGCACATGATGACATGATATGAGATGCATGACAACGACAACAACACACGCAGACAAAAACCCGAACCCGAGAAAATAAAATAACTTAAAGCCGAAAACGGCAAGAGTTGGAGTACAAATTGGGAAAGTCATATCCGGGGTGTTACAACACTCCACCACTACGAAAGGATCTCGTCCCGAGATCTAGGACTGAAAGAACACCGGGAACTCAGAACGGAGGTAATCCTCGCGTTCCCAGGTAGCTTCACGGTCAGAATGGTGTGACCACTTGACTTTGAGGAATTTGATTGACTTGTTGCGAGTCTTGCGTTCAGTCTCTTCAAGAATAGCAACTGGGTGCTCACGATAAGAGAGATCTTCTCGGAGCTCAATGTCCTCGAGGTTGACGATGCGGTCAGGAGTCTTGAAGCACTTTCAGAGCTGAGAGACATGGAACACATCATGAACATTTGCAAAGTTTGAAGGAAGCTCGAGTTGATAGGCGAGATCGCCTCTCTTGCTGACAATCTTGAAAGGTCCCACGTATCTAGGGGCAAGCTTGCCTTTGATACCGAAGCGACGAGTACCTTTCATAGGAGAGACACGGAGGTAAACATGATCTCCGATCTCGAAAGCCAAATCACGGTGCTTACTATCATAGTAGCTCTTCTGACGGGATTGGCCTGCTTTGAGGTTATCTTGAATGACTTTGCACATTTCCTCTGCCTCTGTGATTAAGTCATTTCCGAGAAGCTGACGTTCGCCGGTTTCAGACCAGTTGAGAGGGGTATAGCACTTCCTGCCATACAGAATTTCAAATGGGGCCTTGCCCGAACTTTCTTGAAAACTGTTGTTGTAGGAGAATTCAGCATAAGGAAGACAATCCTCCCACTTCATGCCGAAGGAGATCACACAAGCCCTGAGCATATCTTCAAGAATCAGGTTGACACGCTCGACTTGACCGCTAGTTTGAGGATGGAAAGCTGTGATGAAGCGGATGTTGGTGCCCATGGCCTTCTGAAAAGAATCCCAAAACTTGGAGGTAAAGATGCTGCCACGGTCTGAAGAGATCACTTGTGGAATACCATGCAGAGAGACAATTCAAGAGGTATAGAGCTCCGCCAATTGAGCTGCAGTGATCGACTCTTTGATAGGCAGAAAATGAGCCACTTTGGTGAGTTTGTCGATGACAACGAATATAGCATCATTGCCACGCTTGGACTTTGGAAACCCAGTTCACGAAGTCCATTTCAATGTGGTCAAACTTCCATTCTGGAATGGCAAGAGGTTGGAGGAGACCAGCTGGCCTTTGGTGTTCTGCCTTCACTCTTCTGCAGACATCACACTCATTCACGAATTGAGCAATCTCGCGCTTCATTCGAGTCCACCAATAAGCCTGCTTGAGGTCATGATACATCTTCATGCTCCCAGGGTGGATGGAGAGGAGAGAATTGTGAGACTCATTCATGATCACTTTATGGAGGTCACCTTTGGGTACAACAATACGATCCTCGAAGAAGAGAGTATCCTTGTCATCAAGGCGGTAGCACTTGTACTTGGATTGACTCTTGGCAATCCCAATCTTCACCTTTTTCACCATAGCATCAAGAAGCTGGGCTTGGCGAATCTGGTCTTCCAAGGTAGGAGAGACTTGAAGGTTGGCGAGGAAACCTTGAGGAACAACTTATAGATTAAGTTTGCGGATCAGACTGTTGCAGTAAGCCTTTCTGCTCAATGCGTCAGCAATCACATTGGCCTTGCCTGGAGTATACTCGATACTCGGATTATACTCTTGAATCATTTCGACCCATCGAGTTTGCCTGAGGTTGAGATTAGGCTGAGTGAAGATGTACTTGAGACTCTTGTGATCAGTGAAAATGTCCACTTTTCTTCCCAATAAGAGATGTCTCCAAGTCAAAAGAGCATGCACAACTGCCGCCAACTCGAGATCATGAGTGGGGTAGTTCTTCTCATTGGGCTTCAACTGGCGGGAGCTATAAGCAACAACTTTCTTCTCTTGCATCAATACTGCGCCAAGACCTTGGAGAGAGGCATCACAAAAGACCTCGTACGGCTTGGATTCATCAGGCGGAGTCAGAACCGGAGCAGAGATCAATTTCTCTTTCAAAGTGTTGAAAGCAATGTCACACTCCGGAGACCAAACGTACTTGACGTGCTTCTGGAGAAGATTTGAGAGAGGCTTCACGATCTTAGAAAAGTTTTCAACGAATCTTCGGCAATAGCTTGCGAGACCGAGGAAGCTACGGAGTTGCTTCACGTTCTGAGGAGGTTCCCAAATCACAATTGCAGACACCTTCTCAGGATTCATGGCAATGCCCTTGGCAGAGCTGATATGACCAAGATAAAGAACCTCATCGAGCCAAAATTCGCACTTGGAGAACTTGGCGTAGAACTTGTGTTCCCTGAGCTTATCAAGAACCAAACGCAAGTGCTTGGCATGATCTTCCTTGTTCTTTGAGAAAACCAGAATGTCGTCGAGATAGACCAAAACGAAGTCATTGGTGTAGGCGTTGAAGATGAAGTTCATCATGCGAGAGAACGTCGGAGGAGCGTTGACAAGGCCAAAAGACATGACAGTGTATTCATATGAACCATAGCTTGTCCTGAAAGCCGTCTTGGGAATATCTTGCTCACGGATTCGAATCTGATGATAACCCATACAGAGATCAAGCTTGGAGAATACTTGGGCACCTTTGAGTTGTTCGAACAGCTCGTTGATGTTGGGAAGTGGGTATTTGTTCTTGATGGTCTTCTTGTTCAATGGACGGTAATCAACACAAAGTCGGTCCGTTCCATCCTTCTTCTTCACAAAAAGAACACCACAACCCCACGGAGAAGAACTAGGCCGGATGAGACCCATTCTCTCTTGAATATCGAGTTGCTTCTTCAGCTCCTTCAACTCTTTAGGTCCGAGCTTGTAAGGACGCTTGCACACTGGTTCCGTGCCAGGCTCAAGATCAATAATGAATTCAACTGGCCGGTGCGGAGGCATTCCTGGAAGCTCTTCTGGAAAGACGTCTTGATATTCGCAAACGACTGGAATTTGCAAGATGGCATCGAGTTCACCCTTCTCATTGAGAAAAACAGACAGATGGTATCATCATGAGCGGCAAAGACAATTACATCCTCAGACGCATGAGTCAATTGAATCTGCCTGGCTGCACAATCAAGCTGAGCCTTGTGCTTAGAAAGCCAATCCATTCCGAGAATAAGATCAATATCCGAGTCACCAAGAACCGTTGGAGAAGCCAGAAACTTGTAGTCACCCAAGGTGATAGTAACATCCGGAATGATGGAGTTAGCATGCATGCGCTTACCGGGAGAGACAACTGCTAATGGACTAGGCAAAACTTGCGAAACCAATTCATGCCTAGATGTAAACGGTCTCGAGATGAAACAATGTGATGCACCAGTGTCGAAAAGAACTTTTGCAGGAATATCATTAACAGGAAGGTTACCCATGATGACATCTGACAAGTCCTCTGGCTGAGCTGCATTCATCAAGTTGACCTTGGCGTGCTTGGGGTTATGCTTGACCACAGCTGTACTTGCCGATCTGACAGGAGGAGGAGGAGGAAGATGCCTCTGGTTGAGACACTTGTTGGCATAGTGACCCTTCTGTTGGCACTTGTTGCACGTGACCTCTGAAAGCGGACGGTGGTACGGAGCACTTGATCTTGGAGGTTGAGACGAAGTCTTGTTCTGAAAGCCAGGGTTGGGTGGGTGGGAAGATCCACTGCCACCTTTGCTCTTCTGCTGATACGGCTAACGGAACGGAGGAGGAGGAAGCCAATACTTCTGCTGCTTGGCCACTTGAGTAGAGGAAGAAGGAGTAACATCTCTGACTCGCTTCTTGGAAGCATCACACCTCAGTTGAGCGGCCTCTTGCTTCAATGCCATGTTGTAGAACTCATCGTACCTCAAGGGCTCAAAGAGAACAAGAGCGAGCTGAATTTCTTCTCTGAAACCACCCCTGAACTGGTATATCATGCTCTTCTCATCAGGGACGTCCTGCTTAGCAAAGCGGGCGAGCTTCTGAAACAACTTGTTGTAGTCATAGACAGACAAAGAGCCTTGCTTCAGGTTGCGGAATTCCTCACGCTTGCTTTCAACCACGCTCTGAGGAATATGATGAGCTCTGAAATCTTTACGGAATTCATCCCAAGTGATAACACGTCCACCTCTGGAATCCTTGTATTGCTGGAACCATTCTGCAGCTTGATCTTTGAGTTGGAAGGAAGCGAACTTGACAAAGTCCTCAGGCCTGACGTTACTGCAGTCGAAATGCTTGCACAGATCCACGAGCCAATCGTTAGCATCGGTTGCCTCAACACAATTGTTGAAAGTCTTTGGCCCATTAGCAAGGAACTGGTTGAGTGTAGCAAAGTGATTCTGATTGTTGCCTTGGTTCCCTTGGTTGCCTTGATTGCACTCTTGAAGAATTTGCATGATCAACTGTGTGTTTGCATTGGTTGCGGCCATCACAGCTTGCCATGCCTCCAGAGGAGGTGGAGGTGGTGGCGGATCAGGATTTGGAGTCGTGCGTGTTGGAGGAGCCATCCGGAAGAGGTTGACATCCATTAGCACATTGATAGACAAATATTGAAGCTGAATCCAACGGAATGAAAATTGCAACATATAGTCTTCACATCCGAACAAAATGAACGAATGCATTCCTCTTGAAATGGTCACATATCCATAAATTGAGAAGCCACTTAGAATTAATGTAGAGAAATAAATCAACAAGGTACGAATCAAGAATGAATACTCGGTAAGGATCACCCAATCTCAAACCAAATATCCGTGGAAGAAGAACTAGAGCTACAAGAATTCCCACCTATGAAACTCCCGAACCTTTCCGGTTATGCAATCAGGTGTTGGGAATACAGGGGAAGCATCTAGCAATTCCTACATCCAGCTGTATCCATCCTTCAACACATAACCGAGAAAAACTTCGGAAACCATCTACTTCAACCTTCGAAAAGCATCCGTTATACAAGTTATGGCGATACTCCCGAACTCCCGCCCCAGTACTAGGTGGCGTCGAGGTTATCTCACCAACGAACTGCATAAAAGAGATTTTCGATGTCGGCGTACTAAACTCAGGTATTCCAGAACTGCAACGATAAAATTATGACGACAACACCTCAGAGCTCAACTCCCCGGGACACGTCCACAAAACCCCTGACAGGAGGCACCAAGACAATGTTCTCATCATAAAACCATCGGAACGATTCCAAGATACCCGCGTGATCCTAAATTTTTTTTAGTGAAATTTGAGAAGAGAAGAGTCAAAACTCTACATCAGGATGCCTTACCAGAGCGATGAGGAGACTGGGAAGTAAAAAGAATTCCTAAACTCTCCGATATATAATTCCTAAATGACTCAAAACATTTTTCTAGACAACAACTTGGCTGCTAAAAACGATCAAGCAATGGGGCTCCTAAGGTCGGGGAAGGCTCTTATTACCAACTTGTCACACCCTCGATGCGACTATATCTCCCACGTGTCGAGGCACGACTTAGAGGCATAATCACATTGAAGGCATATGTCGCAAGTTAGGCAATCTTCACAACATCCCATGTAATATAGATAATAAAAGGGGAGATAACATAGTTGGCTTACACTCGCCACGTCAATCAACTACATAAGATAGCATTACATCATCCAAACACTCATGGCCCGACTACGGCACCAAAATAAAAGATAACCCAACATGCGACACGGTCCCGATCACCCCCAACTAGGCACCACTACTGATCATCAGGAAAGGAAACATAGTATCATTGAGAGTCCTCGTCGAACTCCCACTTGAGCTCGAGCGCGTCACCTGGAGCGGAATCATCAGGCCCTGCATCTGGTGTAATAGTAATCTATGAGCCACAGGGACTCAGCAATCTTGCACCCTCGCGATCAAGACTATTTAAGCTTATAGGTAAGGCAAGGTAAATATGTGGAGCTGCAGCAAGCGACTAGCAAATATGGTGGCTATCCTGTCCGCAAAAGAGAGCGAGAAGAGGAGGCAAAGCGCGAGCAAGTAACTAGAGGACAACCTGCGCAAACATTACTCCAACACCGTGTCCACTTCCCGGACTCCGCCGAGAAGAGGCCATCATGGTAACACACTCAGTTGATTCATTTTAATTAAATTAAGGTTCAAGTTGTCTACAACCGGACATTAACAAATTCCCATCTGCCCATAACCGCGGGCACGACTTTCGAAAGTTCAAATCCCTGCAGGGGAGTCCCAAATTAGCCCATGACAAGCTCTCATGGTCAACGAAGGAATAGACCTCCTCCCAAGACGTTCCGATCAGACTCAGTACCTCGGTTCTTCAAGACACTTCGACAGGTTAAAACTAATCCAGCAACACCGCCCGAATGTGCCGACAAATCCCGATAGGAGCTGCACATATCTCTTTCTCAGGGCACACTCAGATTGACCTAGGTACGGGTAGGCCAGCCCAGAGTTGCCCCTGGTGGCCACCGGCAGCTAACAGGTGGACCAACACTCAGAGGAGCACTGGTCCGGGGGGTGTTTAAAATAAGATGACCCTCGGGCTCCGAAAACCCAAGGGAAAAAGAGGCTAGGTGGAAAATGGTAAAACCAAGGTTGGGAATTGCTGGAAAAGCTTTAATCAAGGCAAACTATCAAGGGGTTACCATTATAACCCAACCGCGTAAGGAACGCAAAATCCAGGAACATAACACCGATATGACGGAAACTAGGGCGGCAAGAGTGGAACAAAACACTAGGGAGAGGCCGAGCCTTCCACCCTTTACCAAGTATATAGATGCATTAAGATAACAAGATAATATTATGATATCACAACAAGTAAATGAATGTTCCAACAAGGAACGGCCTCCAATCTTCACCTGCAACTAGCAACGCTATAAGAGGGGCTGAGCAAAGCAGTAACATAGCCAATCAACGGTTTGCTAGGACAAGGTGGGTTAGAGGTTTGACATGGCAATTTGGGAGGCTTGAAAGCAAGTGGTAGGCATCGTAGCATTGGCATAGCAAAAGAGCGAGCAATCTAGCATAGCAAAGATAGTAGTGATTTCGAGGGTATGATCATCTTGCCTGCAAAGTTATCAGAGTTGACTGGATCCTCGAAAGCAAACTCAACAGGCTCCTCATTAGCGAACTCGTCTCCCGGCTCTACCCAAACAAGACAAACAAGCAACAAGAACACAATCAACCACGTGCAAAGCTCAAATAATATGATGCAACGATGGTATGCTATGCGGGATGCATATGCAAGATTTGACAAGGGATGCATGAACCTAGCCTCAACTTGGGAATCCAAGTGTGCCACTGGAAAGATGAGATGAAATCGCTTGAAAATGATATAAAGAACGCCGGAATCGGAGTTAAGGTTTGGAAATGGCAAGCAATTCAAATATGGCCACGTTCTGCGATTTACAGCAAGTAGCCATCTAAATGCAACAAGATGAACATGCTACAGCACCCAAACATGACAACAAAATACAAGGCAGGGATGCATTCAAGATGCTTAACAAAAGTCTGGCCCTGAGCTACGGCTAAATCATCCATTAACAGGTTCAAACAAGCATGGCAAAATTGCATATGACAAACAGATTCCAGACTTAGTGAAATTAACACTTGTCTGGAATTTCAGATCAGGTAGCACACTTCGGAGCAACAAAACTACATGATACAGGACCTAAACATGGCAAAGTAAAGCATGTCATGGAGCTACTCAAAGAGCTTAACAAAAGTCCCTTAGTGACCTTGAGCCAAAAGGGATCAGAAAATACAATTGCAAGCATGTGAACATGGCAAAAACATAATCAGTTCTCAGACTTAGTGAAAACTGGAGCATGCTGAAAACAGATACCAAGTAGGCATGTTTACGAGCTCGATGCACTCACTACAGAGCAAGTCATGATAATATAAGCATACACCCATCAAGAATACACAAAATGAAAGCTAGACATGGCAAGAACAATAGCATAGCATGCACGGATCAACTACAACATCCTCGGCAAAATCGCTAACACGTAGACAATCTGCCCAGGCTCACGAAGTAGCAAAAGTAGAGCTCGATTGACTCAAGCTAGGGTGCTCCATAATTGCAAACAAAGACATGGATGGATAGAGCACTACAATATTAACAAAACATCCTTATTGATCATCCTCAAAAGAGGCACTGATCACTAGGAAAGAACATGAACATATGGAAACATGAGATAAACAGATCAAGGACTTAGTGGAAATGCTAAGTCCCTGAAATCAGCATTACCAAGTGCCTCACTTTGCAAGCTCGTGCTAGTCACCACACACATCACAAAAATACATGGGTTGCACCTCTGGAAAGATGGCAAAACCCTAAACAAAACACATGTAGAGCACCTCGGCATATCATGCACACAATAATCATGGCAAAAATGACAAATATCTAAATGGAGCAGCAGATCTGGCAATTTTCTCAAGTAGCCCTCTTCTAACAGCATTTCAGGCATCAAGATGAACTCAAATGAAAATGATGCAATGCGATGAAATGATGTACTCTCTGAGATGAACATTTTGATATGCTATATGCCCAAAACAGAGTTATGGATGAGGAGTTACGACATGACGAACATAGCAAAATATTTAGGGACTTGGGGAAAAAACTACCCCTAGGGTTTCCAGATCCAGATCTGGGGCGCGGGAACCGAGGACCGCCGGGGTCGGCGCCGGAGTTAGACGGGGAGGTCGCCGGGGAAGGACCGGCCGGGTCTTGGGGAGGCGGAGGCGGCGGAGGGCGTCGCCGGCGTCAGCGCGGCCGGGCGCGGTCGCCGGAGCCGGGAGCTCCTCTCCCTAGCGCGGGCGCCGGCGAGGTGAGCCGCAGCGGCGGTCGGTATTGAGGGCGGTGGCGAGCGAAGAGGCGGCGGGGCGCGGATGCGCGGCGAGGAGGCCTGGCGGCGCGCGGCGGATGGGCCGCGGGGGCCGGCCTCGGGCCTGGCGGGCCCTCGCGGTCGGCGGCGAAGTGGGCTCCGCCCAGGACACGTGGCGCGCGCGGATTGGTCGGCGGCGGTGGGCGGACACGTCCGCTCCGTCCGGACGTGTCCGGCGGCGGCGGAGGAGATATTTTTTTAGGGTTTCGAGGAGGGGATCCGTGATTTTCGAGGAGGGGCCTTTAAATAGAGGTGGAGGGAGCTAGGAGAGTCCAAATGAGGTGCGGTTTTCGGCCACGCGATCGTGATCGAATGCTCTAGATGATGGAGAGGGTTTTGGTGGGTTTTGGGCCAAATTGGAGGGGTGTTGGGCTGCAACACACACGAGGCCTTTTTGGTCCCTTGGTTAACCGCTGGAGTATCAAACGAAGTTCAAATGGTATGAAACTTGACAGGCGGTCTACCGGTGGTAAACCAAGTCCGCTTGGCAAGTCTCGGTCCAATCCATAAATGTTTAATCCCCACAAATGAAAGAAAGGTAGAAAAGACCACCGGAGGAGAACGAAGCGCCGAAATGCAAAACGGACAACGGGGAAAATGCTCGAATGCATGAGATGAACACGTATGCAAATGAAATGCACATGATGACATGATATGAGATGCATGACAACGACAACTACACACGGAGACAAAAACCCGAACCCGAGAAAATAAAATAACTTAAAGCCGAAAACGGCAAGAGTTGGAGTACAAATTGGGAAAGTCATATCCGGGGTGTTACAGTGGCGGCGGCCAAGAGGATGGATGAGACAAGTCGCCTAAAATTTAGGGTTGCCCACTTATATATGTTATTGGATTATGTTAGGGGGTATTCGGTCCGTCCGATCGTAATCAGGCGGTCGAAAAAAAATAGACTGAGAAGTCCAATTACCAAAACAGAGACGTTTTGTAGATGTTTGGGGATGTTCCGGACACAATGGTGGCGACGGTCCGGGTCGGGTTCGGGACAGATTTCGGACGCGCGCGCGAGGGGTCGGTGCACTGTGACGAGAGAGGTTATGTTGGACCTGGCGGTAGGTAGTGGGCTGTGTAGACGGTCTCGAGCTGAGAGGAGAGAAAAGAGAGAGGCCCGGAGACCGAAAATGTCCGACGTTAGACCGGCTATACTGCCGCTATAGTTAATCGTTGGGGCGTCGAACAAACTCCGATTGCGATGAAACTTGGCAGGCGGTCTACCTACACTATAACAAGACCGCACGCTAACTCTCATCCCATTCCGAGAACATTTTCCGTCCACTTATAAAATAATATTTTGGACATGCCGCGGGCGCGTGCAAGTGTGACTGGGCTCAGAACAGACAACGGAAGGAACTGGGAGACCGGGACGGATGCAAGTTTTGAAAACATGATGATGCAATGCACATGATGACATGATGAAATGCAACACGCAAGCAAATGACATGGCAACGCCGGCGAATAACTGGAGGACACCTGGCACAACGGTCTCGGGGCGTTACACTGATAAATTAACTGCTATACCTGTCTGTATTTGCGAGGACGTGCCTGTTGTGGTTGCAAACGTTACTATTTTCATGGACTTTTTTATTCTTGATATTCCCGAGGACGATAGTATGTCTATTATTCTTGGAAGACCCTTTTTGAATACTGCAGGGGCTGTTATTGATTGCACCAAAGGCAATGTCACATTTCATGTTAATGGTAATGAGCATACGATACACTTTTCTAGGAAACAACCTCAAGTACACAGTATCAATTCTATTGGAAAAATTTCAACAATTACTATTTGAGGTTTTGAATTTCCTCTTCCTACCGTCAAGAAGAAATATGATATTCTTATTGTTGGGGACATGCATATCCCCGTTGAGGTAACATAGTGTTATTCGAAAATTCTCCGGTTTCATATTATTCGAAATGAGTTTGTTAACAAGACCTGATCAACCTTGTTAATGGATTCCTTTTGATGAGCATGGGATGGATGAATTTAGAAAACACAACTCTCTGTACCCTTTTTTTACCTTATGTTATTTATATTAAATAAAGCAAAAATAGCATTCTTCTGCCTATTTTCTGAATTATCAATGCAATAAAAAATACCCCGAAAATAAAAATTCTCCAAATGCCCTGAAATTTAAATATGATTTTTTCTGGAATATTTGAGAATATCTGGAACTGAGAACACGGCAGGGGGAGCAAGCACCTGGCCACGAGGGTCCAGGGCGCTCCCACCCCCTGGGCGCGCCCCCTGCCTCATGGGCCCACGGTGGCTACCCTCCACTTATTCCAGCTACCACACACTCCTTCCTCCCAAAAACATCACTAGCCAGCTCAAACCCGAGTCCAAGCTCATCTTGCTGCCATTTTCGATCTCCTTGCTCGAAGCTCCATTCACAAAACTACTTTGGGGGATTGTTCTTTGGTATGAGACTCCTCCAATGGTCGAATTAGTTTTTGTTCTAGTGCTTTATTCATTGCATATTTTTGCTGCTTAGGTGACCCTGTTCTTGAGCTTGCATGTCAAATTTATGTGGTCAAAAGTAGTTTTGATGCATGATATTGTCTCTAGGCACTTGTAGGAGTAGTTGCTACCAATTTTATTTTGAAGTTACAAAAAATTTCAGAAATTTTCAGAAAAAGATGAAGAGATTTTTGAGGGGCTCATCGAGCCGAAGCTCGAAGGATAAATAGAGTGAAGAGAACAAGAAGCCCAAGCATAATCTCCCTCGCACTGCGGAGGTTCGGCCGTGTGAATGGCCTTGTGATGATTTCTTGAGAGCAGGTGAGATTTATGATGATTTCTATGAATTGGCTGAGAATGCAGGCCTCACTGCCTTCCTCCACGACCAACGCGAACACTATCTCTTACTCACCAATATCTTTGTGCAAAACTTTCATTTCCATGCTAGGAGCTCACCACCTATGGTGGAATTTTATTTATATGATGAGCATAAGGAGATGTCACTTCGTGATTTTTGTCGGATTTGTTTGATCCCTTTTGAGGGCAGTGTATAGGAACTGCATCGTGACGATGTGGAAAGGTTTATTGATACAATTGTTTTAGGGGAAACGAGGAAAGTTTCCGATGCAAGAATCACTAGCATACATTTTCCTGTTTTATGTTACTTTGCAATATTTGCTAGTAGATGCTTAATTGGTCGCGGAAACTGTGGCAACCTTAGTGCCCCTGATATTGTTATTTTGTGTCATGCCTTGTTCCGTGATGACACATTTAGTATGGGCATTATTGTTGCAAAGCGGTTAAATCTTAACCGTGCTAAGGGCCCCGTCCTTGGAGGCATCTTCGCCTCGCGCCTTGCTGCACATTTGAACATACCTATTAGGCATTATGAGAAAGAAGAAAAGTTGCTGCCTCCTGTTTTTCTAGACTATAAGAGTTTGGTAGCACATGATTTTATCATTAAGAATAAGAAAAAGATGCTTAAGTACAAGCTGATATTTGATAAATATCACCCTGAGACTATTACTTTGCCTGCTCCTTCCTTGTTTGACTTATCTGCAGGCAAGTACCTTGTTCCGCCGGAGGCCATTCACGCCTACCGAAACCCCACACCAGCTACAGAGCCAGAGCCGGAACCACAATTTTATCCTCACCGGCAGTCTGTTTATCAGTGGAATCCGGAAGAGATCGCCAACCAGTGGCACCCGGGGAATTCTTCTCAGTACGACCCCAACTACAACTTTGGATATCCGCCAGGCCATCCGTGGCCATAGACCAACTTAGGCCAAAAGCCTAAGCTTGGGGGAGTACGTATTTCTCACCGACATTACATTTATGTTCACACACTCATGCTAGTTGTCGGTGCTCATAGTTTTTCATTGCAATATCCATGCTAGTTTATTTTCCCTTTTTATGCTTTCTTCTTATGTGTTTAATAAACCTGAAGAAAAACAAAAAATTAGTTGTAGCTTTTTAATTAGTTTACTTTCCATGCTTGTAGTAGTAATTAGAAAAGGAAAACCCAAAAAGATTCCTCGTTCTTCTTTTGCTTGTTGTGAGCTTTCCCGTGTAAATAGTTTTATTTCTTTTCTTGTTATTTGGGGGTCAAGAGGAGAAGGCCATGATTAAAATGATTGAGTGGCTCTCATATGCATTATTGTTGATCTAACAAAGAGCCCATATTACCTTGTTTTCTCTCTTGAATTGAATGCTTGCAGATTCCAGCTTAGTCCAATGCACGTGCACTATTATTATTTTCCACACTATTCGGTCATGTAAGTGAAAGGCAATAATGATGATTATATGATGAACTTATTGAGATGAGAAAAGCTAGTATGAATTCAACCCCTCTTGTTTTTGTAAAAATGATTAGATCATCGTTCCTGATTCAGCCTATTATGAATAAACATGTTTGCAATGACAATTAGAGATTGTAGTTGCTTATGCCATGCTTAACTAGCTAGGAGCTTATAATGGTTTACCTTGCGTGCCAACATGCTATTAAAATGGTTGTGATGTTGTATGATAGGGTGGTACCCTCTTTTGAATGATTCGAGCGGCTTGACTTCGCACATGTTCACGCATGTAGTTGAAACAAAATGAACATAGCCTCTACGATATTTATGTTCATGGTGCATTATATCCTACTCATGCTTGCATTCGGTGTTGATTAATTTTAATGCATGTTCATGACTGTTGTCTCTCTCTAGCTGGTCGCTTCCCGGTCTTTTTCTAGCCTTCACTTGTACTAAGCGAGAATACTGCTTGTGCATCCAATTCCATAAACCCCAAAGTTGTTCCATATGAGTCCACCATACCTACCTATATATGTTATCTACCTACCATTCCAAGTAAATGTGTATGTGCCAAACTCTAAACCTTCAAATAATCATTCTATTTTGTATGCTCGAATAGCTCATGTATCAACTAGGGCTGTCTGTATCTTACATGCTAGGCGGGTTATTCTCAAGAGGAGTGGACTCCGCTCCTCACTCACGAGAAAATGGCTGGTCACCGGGATGCCCAGTCCCATGCTTTATGCAAATCAAATCAAAATAATTGCAAAAAAACTCCCCTGGGACTCTTGTTAGTTGGAGGCACTCGTTGTTTCGAGCAAGCCATGGATTGATGCTTGTTGGTCGAGGGGGAGTATAAACTTTACCATTCGGTTTGGGAACCGCCTATAATGTGTGTGGCATGGAAGATATCGAGATCTCTCGATTGATATGTCGACAATGAAAGTATACCTCTCAAAATATTATTCATATCTATTTCAAAACCGAGTTCTGGCACCTCTACAAATCCCTACTTCCCTGTGTGAAGGGCCTATCTATTTACTTTTATGTTGAGTCTTCACCCTCTTATTAAAAAGCACCAGTTGGAGAGCACCACTGTCATTTGCATCTATTACTGTTAGTTTACATTGAGTATGACTTGACTGGATCTCTTTCACCATGAATTACAATGTCTAGTTAGTCCTTGATCTTTAAAGGTGCTCTGCATTTATGTTTTGCGGTCTCAGAAAGGGCTAACGAGATACCATCTTGTCATATCATATTATGATTGTTTTGAGAAAGTGTTGTCATCCGAGATTTATTATTATTGCTCGCTAGTTGATTATGCCATTGATATGAGTAAACATGAGACCTAAAGGTTATTGTGAATATGGTTAGTTCATAATATTTGCTGAAAACTTGAATGTTGGCCTTACATATTTACAACAACAAGAGCAAACAGAGTTTGTAAAAGTTTTTCTTTATCACTTTCAGTTTATCAACTGAATTGCTTGAGGACAAGCAAATGTTTAAGCTTGGGGGAGTTGATACATCTCCCTCGCAAATACTTTTCCAGACACTTTTGCCCTTGTTTTGGACTCTAAGTTGCATGATTTGAATGGAACTAACCCGGACTGACAGTGTTTTCAGCAGAACTGCCATGGTGTTATTTTTGTGCAGAAATAAAAGTTCTCGGAATGACATGAAAATCAATGGAGAATTATTTTGGAATATATAAAAAATGTTGGGGAATGTAGTAATTTCAAAAAAATTCTACGCACACACAGGATCATGGTGATGCATAGCATCGAGAGGGGAGAGTATGTCTACGTACCCTTGTAGACTGAATGCGGAAGCGTTAGCACAACGTGGTTGATGTAGGCTTACGTCTTCATGATCCGACCGATCCAAGTACCAAACGCACGGCATCTCCGAGTTCAGCACACGTTTAGCTCGATGACGTCCTCGCCTTCTTGATCCAGTAAGAGGGGCGAAGTAGTAGATGAGTTCCGGCAGCACGACGAAGTGGTGACGGTGTTGGTGAAGAACAATCTCTGCAGGGCTTCGTCTAAGCACTACGAAAACTATGACGGAGGATAAAATAGAAGGTACGGGGTTGCCGGCACACGGGTTGGTGTTTCTTGATGTGTCTTGGGTGCTATCCCTACCCCTCTATTTATATGTTGAGCCTAGGGGTCGAAACTTGGAGTAAAAGCCTCCACAAAGTCGGTTTCACCCGAAAGGCAAGAGTCCTTCTCGGACTCCAGGGCCAGACGCCAGGGTTCCCGGCGTCTGTACCCAGGTGGCGTCTGGCCCCTGGACTCCGCAAAACTTTCTTTTGCGCTTTCCAAAAACCTTGTGGGCTTTCCCCTTTGGCCCAAATAAAGTGTTCTCGTACCCAAACATTTCGGGAAACATCCGGAACCCCTTCCGGTGAATTCCGGAACCCTTCCGGAGACAAAAACACTATTATCCCACATATCAAACTTTATCTCCGAACCATTCCAGAGTTCCTCGTCATGTCTGTGATCTTATCCGGAACTCCGAACAACATTCGGTTACCAACATACATAACTCATAAATACTATATCATCAATGAACGTTTAAGCGTGCGGACCCTATGGGTTCGAGAACTATGTAGACATGACCGAGACACTTCTTTGGTCAATAACCAATAGCGGAACCTGGATGCCCATATTGGCTCCTACATATTCTATGAAGATCTTTATCGGTCGAACCGCATAACAACATATGTTGTGCCCTTTGACATTGGTATGTTACTTGCCCGAGATTCGGTCGTTGGTATCTCAATACCTAGTTCAATCTCGTTACCGGCAAGTCTCTTTACTCTTTCCGTAATAGATCATCCCGCAACTAAATCATTAGTTACAATGCTTGCAAGGCTTATAGTGATGTGCATTACCGAGTGGGCCCAGAGATACCTCTCCGACAATCGGAGTGACAAATCCTAATCTCGAAATATGCCAACTCAACAAGTACCTTCGGAGACACCTGTAGAGAACCTTTATAATCACCCAGTTACGTTGTGACGTTTGGTAGCACACAAAGTGTTCCTCCGGTAAATGGGAGTTGCATAATCTCATAGTCATAGGAACATGTATAAGTCATGAAGAAAGCAATAGCAACATACTAAATGATCAAGTGCTAAGCTAACGGAATGGGTCAAGTCAATCACATCATTCTCTAATGATGTGATCCCGTTAATCAAATGACAACTCATGTCTATGGCTAGGAAACTTAACCATCTTTGATTCAACGATCTAGTCAAGTAGAGGCATACTAGTGACACTCTGTTTGTCTATGTATTCACACATGTATTATGTTTTCGGTTAATACAATTCTAGCTTGAATAATAAACATTTATCATAAAAATAAGGAAATAAATAATAACTTTATTATTGCCTCTAGGGCATATTTCCTTCAGTCTCGCACTTGCACTAGAGTCAATAATCTAGTTCACATCGCCATGTGATTTAACACCAATAGTTCACATCACCATGTGATTAACACCCATAGTTCACATCGTCATGTGACCAACACCCAAAGGGTTTTACTAGAGTCAATAATCTAGTTCACATTTCTATGTGATTAACACCCAAAGAGTACTAAGGTGTGATCATGTTTTGCTTGTGAGAGAAGTTTAGTCAACGGGTCTGCCACATCGAGAACCGTATGTATTTTGCAAATTTCTATGTCAACAATGCTCTGCACGGAGCTACTCTAGCTAATTTCTCCCACTTTCAATATGTATCCAGATTGAGACTTAGAGTCATCTGGATCAGTGTCAAAACTTGCATTGACGTAACCCTTTACGATGAACCTTTTGTCACCTCCATAATCGAGAAACATATCCTTATTCCACTAAGGATAATTTTGACCGTTGTCCAGTAATCTACTCCTAGATCACTATTGTACTCCCTTGCTAAACTCAGTGTAGGGTATACAATAGATCTGGTACACAACATGGCATACTTTATAGAACCTATGGCTGAGGCACAGGGAATGATTTTCATTCTATTTCTATCTTCTGTTGTGGTCGAGCTTTGAGTTTTACTCAATTTCACACCTTGTAACACAGGCAAGAACTCTTTCTTTGACTGTTCCATTTTGAACTACTTCAAAATCTTGTCAAGGTATGTACTCATTGAAAAAACTTATCAAGCGTCTTGATCTATCTCTATAGATCTTGATGCTCAATATGTAAGCAACTTTGCCGAGGTCTTTATTTTGAAAAACTCCTTTCAAATACTCCTTTATGCTTTCCGGAAAATTCTACATTATTTCCGATCAACAATATGTCATTCACATATATTTATTAGAAATGCTATAGAGCTCCCACTCGGTTTCTTGTAAATATAGGCTTCTCCAAAAGTCTGTATAAAACCATATGCTTTGATCACACTATCAAAATGTTTATTCCAACTCCGAGAGGCTTGCACCAGTCCATAAATGGATCGCTGGAGCTTGCACACTTTGTTAGCTCCCTTTGGATCGACAAAACCTTCAGGTTGCATCATATACAACTCTTCTTCCAGAAATCCATTCAGGAATGCAGTCTTTACATCCATTTACCAAATTTCATAATCATAAAATGCGGCAATTGCTAACATGATTCGGACGGACTTAAGCATCGCTACGGGTGAGAAGGTCTCATCGTAGTCAACTCCTTGAACTTGTCGAAAACCTTTTGCAACAAGTCGAGCTTTGTAGACAGTAACACTACCGTCAGCGTCTGTCTTCTTCTTGAAGATCCATTTATTTTCTATGGCTTGCCGATCATCGGGCAAGTCAACCAAAGTCCATACTTTGTTCTCATACATGGATCTCATCTCAGATTTCATGGCCTCAAGCCATTTCGTGGAATCTGGGCTCATCATTGCTTCCTCATAGTTTGTAGGTCCGTCATGGTCAATTAACATGACCTCCAGAATAAGATTACCATACCACTCTGGTGTGGATCTCACTCTGGTTAGCCTATGAGGTTTGGTAGTAACTTGATCTGAAGTTACATGATCATCATCATTGGCTTCCTCACTAATTGGTGTAGGAGTCACAGAAACAGATTTCTGTGATGAACTATACTTTCCAATAAGGGATCAGGTATAGTTACCTCATCAAGTTCTACTTTCCTCCCACTCACTTCTTTCAAGAGAAACTCCTTCTCTAGAAAGGATCCATTCTTAGCAACGAATGTCTTGCCTTCGGATCTGTGATAGAAGGTGTACCCAACAGTCTCCTTTGGGTATCCTATGAAGATACATTTCTCCGATTTGGGTTTGAGCTTATAAGGATGAAACTTTTTCACATAAGCATCGCAACCCCAAACTTTAAGAAATGACAACTTGGGTTTCTTGCCAAACCACAGTTCATAAGGTGTCATCTCAACGGATTTTGATGGTGCCCTATTTAACGTGAATGCAGCTGTCTCTAATGCATAACCCCAAAACGATAGTGGTAAATCGGCAAGAGACATCATAGATTGCACTATATCAAATAAAGTACGGTTATGACGTTCGGACACACCATTACGCTGTGGTGTTCCAGGTGGCATGAGTTTGTGAAACTATTCCACATTGTTTTAATTGAAGAGCAAACTCGTAACTCAAATATTCGCCTCTGCGATCAGATCGTAGAGACTTTATTTTCTTGTTACGATGATTTTCCACTTCACTCTAAAATTCGTTGAACTTTTCAAATGTTTCAGACTTATGTTTCTTCAAGTAGATATACCCATATCTGCTCCAATCATCTGTGAAGGTTAGAAAATAACGATACCCGCTGCGAGGCTCAATACTCATCGAACCTCATACATCAGTATGTATTATATCCAATAAGTCAGTTGCTCGCTCCATTGTTCTGGAGAACGGAGTCTTAGTCATCTTTGCCCATGAGGCAAGTTTCGCAAGCATCAACTGATTCATAATCAAGTGATTCCAAAAGCCCATCAACATGGATTTTCTTCATGCGCTTTACACCAATATGACATAAACGACAGTGCCACAAATAAGTTGCACTATCATTATTAACTTTGCATCTTTTGGCTTCAATATTATGAATATGTGTATCACTACGATCGAGATTCAACAAACCATTTTCATTGGGTGTATAACCATAGAAGGTTTTATTCATGTAAATAGAATAACAATTATTCTGTAACTTAAATGAATAACCATATTGCAATAAACATGATCAAATCATATTCATGCTCAACGCAAACACCAAATAAGACTTGTTTAGGTTTAACACTAATCCCGAAAGTATATGGAGTGTGCGATGATGATCATATCAATCTTGGAACCACTTCCAACACACATCATCACTTCACCCTTAACTAGTCTCTGTTCATTATGCAACTCCCGTTTCGAGTTACTACTCTTAGCAACTGAACCAGTATCAAATACCAAGGGGTTGCTATAAACACTAGTAAATACACATCAATAACATGTATATCAAATATAGCATTGTTCACTTTGCCATCCTTCTTATCCGCCAAATACTTGGGGCAGTTCCGCTTCTAGTGATCAGTCCCTTTGTAGTAGAAGCACTTAGTCGCATGCTTAGGTCCAGACTTGGGCTTCTTGACTTGAGGAACAACTTGCTTGCCATTCTTCTTGAAGTTCTCTTTCTTTCCCTTTTCTTGAAACTAGTGGTCTTGTTAATCATCAAAACTTGATGCTCTTTCTTGATTTCTACCTTCGTCGATTTCAACATCACGAGGAGCTTGGGAATCGTTTCCATTATCCCTTGCATATTATAGTTCATCACGAAGTTCTAGCAACTTGGTGATAGTGACTAGAGAACTCTGTCAATCACTATCTTATCTGGAAGATTAACTCCCACTTGATTCGAGTGATTGTAGTACTCAGACAATCCGAGCACATGTTTACTGGTTGAGCTATTCTCCTCCATCTTGTAGGAAAAGTAATGTCAGGGGTCTCATACCTCTCGACACGGGCATGAGTATGAAATACCAATTTCAACTCTTGGAACATCTTATATGCTCCGTGGCGTTCAAAACATTTTTGAATTCCCGGTTCTAAGCCGTAAAGCATGGTGCACTAAACTATCAAGTAGTTATCATATCGAGATTTTGTCAAAATGTTCAAAGCGTCTACATCTACTCCTGCAATAGTTCTGTCACCTAGCCGTGCATCAAGGACATAATACTTCTGTGCAGCAATGAGGATAATCCTCAGATCACGGAGCTAGTCCGCATCTTTGCTACTAACATCTTTCAACTTAGTTTTCTCTAGGAACATATCAAAAATAAAACAGAGGAGCTAAACGCGAGCTATTGATCTACAACATAGATATGCTAATACTATCAGGACTAAGTTCATGATAAATTAAAGTTTAATTAATCAAATTACTTAAGAACTCCCACTTATATAGACATCCCTCTAATCATCTAAGTGATCATGTGATCCAAATCAACTAAACCATGTCCGATCATCACGTGAGATGGAGTAGTTTTCAATGGTGAACATCACTATGTTGATCATATCTACTATATGATTCACGCTCGACCTTTCGGTCTCCAGTGTTCCGAGGCCATATCTGCATATGCTAGGCTTGTCAAGTTTAACCTGAGTATTATGCATGTGCAAAACTGGCTTGCACCCGTTGTAGATGAACATAGAGCTTATCACACCCGATCATCACGTGGTGTCTTGGCACGATGAACTTTGGCAACGGCGCATAATAAGGGAGAACACTTTTATGTTGAAATTTAGTAAGAGATCATCTTATAATGCTACCGCCGATCTAAGCAAAATAAGATGCATAAAGGATAAACATCACATGCAATCAATATAAGTGATATGATATGGCCATCATCATCTTGTGCTTGTGATCTCCATCTCCGAAGCACCATCATGATCACCATCGTCACTGGCGTGACACCTTGATCTCCATCGTAGCATCGTTGTCGTCTCGCCAACTTTTGCTTCTACGACTATCGCTACCGCTTAGTGATAAAGTAAAGCATTACAGGGCGATTGCATTGCATACAATAAAGCGACAACCATATGGCTCCCGCCAGTTGCCGATAACTCGGTTACAAAACATGATCATCTCATACAATAAAATATAGCATCATGTCTTGACCATATCACATCGCAACATGCCCTGCAAAAACAAGTTAGACGTCCTCTACTTTGTTGTTGCAAGTTTTACGTGGCTGCTACGAGCTGAGCAAGAACCATTCTTACCTACGCATCAAAACCACAATGATAGTTCGTCAAGTTAGTGTTGTTTTAACCTTCTTGAGGACCGGGCGTAGCCACACTCGGTTTAGCTAAAGTTGGAGAAACTGACACCCGCCAGCCACCTATGTGCAAAGCACGTCGGTAGAACCAGTCTCGCGTAAGCGTACACGTAATGTCGGTCCGGGCCGCTTCATCCAACAATACCGCCAAACCAAAGTATGACATGCTGGTAAGCAGTATGACTTGTATCGCCCACAACTCACTTGTGTTCTACTCGTGCATATAACATCTACGCATAAACTTGGCTCGGATCCACTGTTGGGGAACGTAGTAATTTCAAAATTTTCCTACGCACACACAGGATCATGGTGATGCATAGCAACGAGAGGGGAGAGTATGTCTATGTACCCTTGTAGACCGAATGCGGAAGCGTTAGCACAACGCGGTTGATGTAATCGTACGTCCTTACATTCCAACCGATCCAAGTACCGAACGCACGGCACCTTCGAGTTCAGCACACGTTCAGCTCGATGACTTCCTCGCCTTCTTGATCCAGCAAGAGGGGCGAAGTAGTAGATGAGTTCCGGCAGCACGACGGCGTGGTGATGGTGTTGGTGAAGAACAATCTCTGTAGGGCTTCGCCTAAGCACTACGAAAACTATGATGAAGGATAAACTAGAGGGGACGGGGTTGCCGACACACGGCTTGGTGTTTCTTGATGTGTCTTGGGTGCTAGCCCTACCCCTCTATTTATATGTTGAGCCTTGGGGTCGAAACTTGGAGTAAAAGCCTCCACAAATTCGGTTTCACCCGAAAGGAAAGAGTCCTTCTCGGACTCCAGGGCCAGACGCCAGGGTTCCCGGCGTCTGGACCCTGGCGTCTGGCCCCTGGACTCCGCAAAACTTCCTTTTGCACTTTCCAAAAACCTTGTGGGATTTCCCCTTTGGCCCAAATAAAGTGTTCTCGTACCCCAAACATTTTGGGAAACATCCGGAACCACTTTCGGTGAATTCCGGAACCCTTCCGAAGACCAAAACACTATTATCCCATATATCAAACTTTATCTCCAGACCATTCCGGAGTTCCTCGTCATGTCTGTGATCTTATCCGAAACTCCGAAAAACATTCGGTTACCAACATACATGACTCATAAATACTATATCGTCAACGAACGTTTAAGCGTGCGAACCCTATGGGTTTGAGAACTATGTAGACATGACCGAGACACTTCTCTGGTCAATAATCAATAGCGGAACTTGGATGACCATATCAGCTCCTACATATTCTACGAAGATCTTTATCGGTCGAACCGCATAACAACATACGTTGTTCCCTTTGTCATCGGTATGTTACTTGCCCGAGATTCGATCGTCGGTATCTCAATACCTAGTTCAATCTCGTTACCGGCAAGTCTCTTTACTCGTTCCATAATACATCATCCCGCAACTAACTCATTAGTTACAATGCTTGCAAGGCTTATAGTGATGTGCATTACCGAGTGGGCCCAGAGATACCTCTACGACAATCGGAGTGACAAATCCTAATATCAAAATATGCCAACTCACCAAGTACCTTCGGAGACACCTGTAGAGCACCTTTATAATCACCCAGTTACGTTGTGACTTTTGGTAGTGCACAAAATGTTCCTCCGGTAAACGGGAGTTGCATAATCTGATTGCCATAGGAACATGTATAAGTCATGAAGAAAGCAATAGCAACATACTAAACGATCAAGTGCTAAGCAAATGGAATGGGTCAACTCAATCACATCATTCTCCAATGATGTGATCCCGTTAATCAAATGACAACTCATGTCTATGGCTAGGAAACTTAACCATCTTTGATTCAACGAGCTAGTCAAGTAGCGACATACTAGTGACACTCTGTTTGTCTATGTATCCACACATGTATTATGTTTCCGGTTAATACAATTCTAGCATGAATAATAAACATTTATCATGAAATAAGGAAATAAATAATAACTTTATTATTGCCTCTAGGGCATATTTCCTTCAAAAAATACTGGAAGGAAGATCCACGTCAGGGGGGCCTCCACCTGTCCAAGAGGTGGGGGCGCGCCTGCCCCCCCTGGGCGCACCCCCTGCCTCGTGGGCCCCCGGACGCTCCATCGACCTCAACCCTGACTCCATATTTTCACTTTCGGGGAGAAAAAATCCAGGGAGAAGGATTCATCACATTTTACAATACGGAGCCGCCGCCAAGCCCTAAACTCTCTCGGGAGGGCTGATCTGGAGTCCGTTCGGGGCACCAGAGAGGGGAATTCGTCGCCATCGTCATCATCAACCTTCCTCCATCACCAATTTCATGATGCTCACCGCCATGCGTGAGTAATTCCATTGTAGGCTTGTTGGACGGTGATGGGTTGGATGAGATTTATCATGTAATCGAGTTAGTTTTGTTGATCCCTAGTATCCACTATGTTCTGAGATTGATGTAGCTATGACTTTGCTATGCTTAATGCTTGTCACTAGGGCCCAAGTGCCATGATTTCAGATCTGAACCTATTATGTTTTCATCAATATATGAGAGTTCTTGATCCTATCTTGCAAGTCTATAGTCACCTACTATGTGTTATGATCCGGCAACCCCGAAGTGACAATAGTTGGGACCACTCCCGGTGATGACCGTAGTTTGAGGAGTTCATGTATTCACTATGTGTTAATGCTTTGGTCCGGTACTCTATTAGAAGGAGGCCTTAATATCCCTTAGTTTCCGATAGGACCCCGCTGCCACGGGAGGGTAGGACAAAAGATGTCATGCAAGTTCTTTTCCATAAGCACGTATGACTATATTCGGAATACATGTCTACATTACATTGATGAACTGGAGCTAGTTCTGGGTCACCCTAGGTTATGATTGTTACATGATCGATCGCATTCGGCATAATTCTCCATCACCAATCCAATGCCTACGAGCTTTTCATATATTGTTCTTCGTTTATTTACTTTACCGTTAGCACTATTATCATATTACTTTTCTACTAAATACCTTGCTGCAGATATTAAGTTTCCAGGTGTCGTTGAATTGACGACTTGGCTGCTAATACTTGAGAATATTCTTTGGCTCCCCTTGTGTCGAATTAATAAATTTGGGTTGAATACTCTACCCTCAAAAACTATTGTGATCCCCTATACTTGTGGGTTATCAAGGTTCCCTCCCGCTAGGTTGTAGAATTTTTGAATGACCGCCACGATATCATGCTTGATGATGTGCCAACATGATCTGAAGAATTTCCCGGTGAAGCCGTCCGGCCCGGGCGCTTTCTCAGCCGGAGATGCCTTGATGGCCGCCCAGATTTCTTGCTCGCTGAAAGGAAGATCGATGCCCTGCAGGTCAATGGCTGGTAGTTGGAGTTGTTCCCAATTGAGCGTGCAACCCCGATGTGGTTTCTAACCGAGACTACGGGCGAAGTGGTCAAAGGCTAGCCTTGCTTTCTCATGTGGTTCCGTTAAGACAGCGTTGCCCTCTTTGATGGAGTGGATGTAATTTTTCCTCCTGCGAGATAGGAGGCGAGCGTGGAAGAACTTTGAGTTGGCATCGCCCGCTTGGAGCCAAGATATTCTGGAAGCCTACTTTTGGCGAGCCCTCTCAACTGTTGCCAGTCCAAGCACTTTCAGCTTCAGTTGTTTCCGCAGATGGTGCGCTTCTGCTGTCAATGATCTGGCCTCCTGAGCCACACCGAGACGGAGTATAACCTCGTTGGCAATGTGGAATTGCAGCTTTGTACCCCCAAACAAAGTTTTGCTCCAAATTTTTAGATCCACAGCTACTATCTCCATCTTCTTTTTCACCTTGACGAACAGACGGTCGTGATGAATTGGCCTCTCCCAAGCATGCTGCACTGTCTCCTGGAAGTGTGGGAAGATTGTCCAGAAATTCTCGAATCTGAATCTAGTCTTGGTGACAGGTCTATCTCCGCTAGCTAACATTAGGGGGCAGTGGTTAGAGAATGATGTAGATGCCGCCATGAGGACAAAACTTGGGTGCATATTCTCCCAAGCTAACTTACAGAAAACCTTGTCTATATTGCGAAGAGTTGGGTCCTCCCTCTCGCTGCTCCATGTAAATCTTCTGTTTTTGTATTTAATCTCTTTGACCCCTGCCAGATCAATTGCCTTGCGGAAATGGCCCATCATTCTCATATTGATGTCGCAATTGTTTTTGTCTCTGGCTTGGTAAATCATGTTGAAGTCTCCATTGAGCATCCATGGCTCCGTTGTGGGTGGCGCAATCGCTGCTAATTCCGAGAGGAAGTTGGCTTTCTGCAGGTCGTCCGTGGGGCCATAGACTGTGGTCATCCAGAAGGATCGCCCACTACTGATGATCTTCACCTTTGCCGTGATTGAGAAGCTAGCGATGATCTGATCCATAATCTCTACTATCTGTTTATCCTAGAAGATTGCCCCCCCCCCCTTGTGCCCATAGCCAGAAGCACAATGCAGCCCTGCAATATGTTGCCCCCTACATCGCATGCCATGGCTGATGTCCATGTCTCTATTTTCGTTTTCTGCAGGTTTAGGATTGCTTCTTATTTGCATGCGCCACCTCTCTAACTACGGATCGCCTAGTCGTCAAGTTCAGACCCCTAACATTCCATGATATAATCCTGTAGTTTGTGTCAACCATGGAGACTACAATGTTCGCTTGGTCAACTATCATTAATACTAAAAATATTACAACACACATTACAGCTAAATGGGGGGCGTCACCGGCCTCCAATAGACCCAAAATTCCGGCGGCGTCTAGATGCTAATCCTGCTTTCCGAAGACTACACATGAAGACTAAACCTAACTCAAACTGGTTTAAGACTAGCCGTCGACGAAGACTAACCAATAAACCTAACATGATCAAACTACGTCTTCACCATCCGCGCCGGCCATTCCGGCCATGATCCCCATAGCCTTGCTGTCCAGACCAATGAGCTTTGCGATCACCTTGATGTCGCTGCGTGTCTTACTTAGTTAAAATGCGACGTAGCCTCTGTGTCTTGTAAAGAGATAATAACACGCCCTCCGCAAAAAAAAAAGAGATAATAACATAACTCCATGCCCATTTTCATATATTTTAGACCTCTTTCATAATTGATGAAGTCACCGACGATTCCTTCCCAGACTACACACGGCTTCTTGCAACTGCAACTAGCAAGACAAGCACTATATCCACTAGACGCAGCTTGCGTGCGTCGGCGGCACACACCTTCAAGTTAACTCGAAACCTAGACCTAATATGTCGGAAGGAACCCGTGCTCCTCTATGAGCTCTACATCGACCGGTATCACCAGGGCTACGGCTGTACTAGGGACTCTCATTGGGGGCAAAGAGCGGTGCCAATTGATGTATGGTAGGGGTTTACTGTACGAGAAGTTTGCTGCAACATGAATGGTTAGATGATTAGGAGGATGCTGGTACTCGGCCCTTCACAGATCAAACCCCATGTTTGACGATTTAGTGTCTTATTAATTATTAATGCAGTTATTCTTTTAGTAAGAGGGACATTTTCATCCTTAACAAGCTTCAATTTGGTCTTCAATGGGCAGTGAGTGCGCGAGTATACATTTTGATCAATGTTTAAAAAAAACATGAATATGCTCGATTGTGGCAGCAAATTCGTGAACTAGTCAATAACAATCAAAATGGTAGACAAAACTTTATTGAACTTTTACAAGTAACACATAAGTATGTTTAAGTTTAACAGAAGGCAGCGCTGGATTAGCGCTAGCTTGCACGTGTGATGGTGGCTTTGAACCGCATTGTTAGTGCCGGAGATAGTTGGGAGCAAGCAGCAGATCCCAGCCATCTCGTCACTGTCACGTATTGCCTCCATTTCAAAATAGATGATTCAACTTTATACTGAAGTTAAAAGTTGGATCATCTATTTTGAAACGAAGGGAGTATGTAGGATTTTTCATGCTTGATAAGCCGTCTGCTGGGATGCGAGATTCAGTTCTACGGTAGATTTGAGGATTGGTTGGCACGAGGAGTGGGTGGCATGGCTAAGCTGTTTTTCTTGCCTGGCGTTATTAGCGACGCGAGCTCCAACAGGGACCTTGTTTTCGCTCCTGGCACCGTCGACACGAAGATATAATAGAAAATGTTAGCCTTTTCTTGTCGCTGCCTCGCGTCTCATCTATTTTGTCTGGCTGCAACTCTAATGAGCTATAAGTCCACCGGTTTATATAACAGATCGACCACCATGATTCCGTGACCTAGCTGAAAGTGTGCATACTCAATCCGGCTGACGGAAGGTACATATAATTTTGACACTCGATCATCAGTCAATTTCCTAGCTAGCTGCTCCATGAATATCCAATGGTGGCAAGACAAGTAATGAATTGGTGTACAACAATACACAAATGTCGCATTCCGTAATTTTTAAGGTAACATCATGTCGCTTTTAAAATATTATATAGTGCTAGACTCACAGTTACTAATAATCATCCTCTCACATAATAAAATGCTTGTGTATTATTTAGTTTAATTTTGCAATCATTGTCTATTGGTTAGTAAGAAATTTGAGATTTTTCTTAAATTGGATCAACATTTAACCATCACATCCCAACCTTGCTCTATTTGCACTATAGACTAAAAGTTTGAACCTAGGAATGATGAATATTTCAACCAACCGAGAGAAATAGAAAAACCAAAATAAAATTGATTGCGAGGTATGAACTAAATCTTAAAGAATTGAACTAACCAGATTATCATTTTTAATAAACACAGTGCATATTTTTCATTTAAACCACTAAATTATCTTATGGGTGCCTGACTTTGCAAATCCGGACCCCCAAATGCCGCCGATGCGCCCGGACACGTCTTAAATTAGCCACTTTGCATCTGCCTCTCTCATTTTTCATCCCTAGATCCATACAAAGCATGCAAAAGGAATCCTATGGCCTGGTTTGGATACTCTAACTCGGTTAGAGGTTAGAGTTAGATTCTAACCCTAAACTAACCCTGAACTAACTCTAACCAAAGAGGTGTTTGGATGACAGGGTTAGATGGAGCGCGGATACGGGGAGACGCTTTCACGGGCGGTGCGAGAGGGATGGAGGGAGAGGATGAGAAGCTTCGTGAAAGTAGGGAGGGATCTGCTGTGGGAAGAGCAAGAGAAAAATGTGTTTTTAGTGGTCTCGAGAAGAACTAACCCTAATAAGCACCTCTCGGATGGGTTAGTTTTTTGGATGGGTTAGATGCATCTAACCCAAACTAACCCTTCTGTTTGGATATTTTTGAGTTAGTTGAGTCTAAACTAACCGAAACTAACTCTAACCCATGTATCCAAACATGGCCTATGTGCTACATCTACGTACTACCCTAGCTACTCTTCATCGTCGGTGATGTCCACAACGACGGTACCGGGCGCCGGCTCATCCCCCTCCTACACTATCTGATTCATGTAGGCGAACATCTCCGCCTCCTCTGCGGCCTCTTGGGCCTCCATCTCCCGCCGTCGACGACATCTTGCCTCCGGAGCCGACTCCGACCGGAGGGAATCGAGGATAGCCTGCTGCTCCGCCTGCAGATCCCCGTCGTCAGCGTCCCCCTCATCCTCCTCCTCCGTCTCAATCTCCTCCTCCTCCGAATCCACTACATCCGGAGGTAGCCCCGCGGCGATCCGGGCTTCGCGCCTAGCCCGGATCTGCTCAAGGAGCTCGAGCTGGCGCTCCGGCATCGGAAAGGGATCGCTCCTCACCCGGCGACATGGGGGCATGGCTACTAGGTGGATGGGTGGAGTGGAAAGTGGTGGCGGCGACGGACAGGATGAGGAAAATGTGGATCGATGGTAGGGTTTCAGTGCCGCTAGTCAACTTAAATAGCTGGGCAATGCACTACGCGGCCCGCCGGATCTGCTCGACGCGGCGCCAGCGGTCCGACGGAGGGGACGAGCTTCAGACCGCCGGGATTGAGGACGTTTTCGGCTGGGACCCCTTCGTTAGTCCGACGTGGCGAGCGTGCCCGGGCGCTCTCATATCCATCTCATATTTGAGTTGGATATGTGTGGTGCCGGTCAGTCTGGGCGTTTGAGAGGCCCATCTGGATCAAAAAATCATGACGATCAGTGACCGGGCGACCCGCCCGGGTGTATGAGACGAGTTTGAGAGGTCCAGCTGTAGATGCTCTTACACCTCAGTTGATTAAGCCTCTCTAAAGCCTTAGCAACAACAATGGTTGAAGTATTTTTTTCTTTTTTGCGAAAAATATGGCCGGAGTGGCTTCATACTAAAATCAAAATAGAAAACAAATAAACAAAATAATTTCAATATATACAAGAAATATTTGTGCAACTGTCGGCTTAATGTGTGATAATTCCAATTGCACATTCTCAAACCTAAGACTAGTTTGCAACTTTGGACGACGCTTGTCTTCGTCATGTCCGTCCCTTCTCTTCGTCCTCTTCTTCGAGGCAACGAACCAATCTTCACTTGGTAGTCACTGCCGTCTTCCCTGCCGCGGATTCATGGTCATGCTAGCTTCGGCGGTGATGCGAAGTTCCAATAGCAGCACCGAACATGACTCGTGGCGCATCGGCAGCATGTGCAGGAGGAAGATGGTGTTTCCTTCTAGAAAGACTACACGTTTATAGCTAGATCCTTTTCTAAAAAAATGTTTATACCTAGATGCTCCCTCCATATCAAAAAATATAAATGTCGGGTGGTAGGTGCGACATATGCCAACGGGTGGTTTATCATTGTGGGAGCCAGTAAGACGTTGCCGGTGCCTGGAAACGGGATGAGGTGAAGACATGCACCCGGTGAATCTTACCCAGCTTCGGGGCTCTCCGTGGAGATAACACCCCTACTGCTGCTCTGCGGGGTCTCCGCATGATCACTAGATGAACAAGTAGCTACACGATGCTCCTTGAACTGTTTGGCGAGAAGAAGAAGAAGGGCACATCTCGCTCTCTTCTCCTCCCTATGTGGTGTCTAAAACTAGTAGGGATCAACCCTTTGCATGGGTGCCCCGGGGGGTTTATATAGGCTTACCCCCCGGGGTACAATGGTAATCCGGCTGGGCGCGGGGCCCAGCCGTCTGTGTCTACACTCGTCGGCTTCTGCGCCGGCTGCTGGGACCCGCCGGCTGCCGGCTCCTTGGTCGACAGGCAGGCCCCACTATCCAGGGCCTTGTCGGTGGCTGGTTACTGTCGCCTCGACCTGGTAACGAGGGCTTCGCTAGGGTGAGCGTGGCTACAGCGCCGCCGCCCGGCGGGCGATCGCTGTAGCCTCACCGCGTCTTGTCTCCTTAATGGGGCGTCTCCTTCGAGGGATGTGGCAAGCCAGTTGTGGGGAGCCAACTCTGTCTTGGGCCGACTGGGGGAGGCCTGGCCGCCTTCGGGTGTCTCTCTGCCCGAAGGGGCCCATCGCCCATGGGCCGTGCTGGCAACCCGTCATGGATGACATCAGGGTCAACATGGCAACAGTGCCGCGCCGGACGGGTCATGGCCACCCGTACGGTGCACTGTGCCAGGCATGCACCGGGATTCGGGGGTGGCAGGCTTTACTGTAGCCACGCCCCGTCACATCGCCGTTACGTGAATGCAGACTTCGAGGGTACGATCTTGACCGCTTTGTGGGAGTCGGGTTCTTGGAGTCGGCCTTCTCGCGGCTGGCTTCTTGGAGCCGGCCCTCCCACGACTTTCTCCATGAGGGCTAAAGTCGGGCCGCCCTCCGATAGTCGGCCTGGGAGACAGCCGGCAAGGGGAAGGCGGCCCCACGTCTTGGATTCTTGAGGGCCGGATCGGCTCGTAATTTTTTCAGAAGGGTCAGGGGGAGCCGACTAGGCTACCCGTGGTCATTTACTCCGACAGTAGTCCCCGAAGCTGATCGAGCTTCGAGGCTGACAAAGGGACGAGAAGCTTGGTCAACTTCCTATCCTGAGGGGCCGGCTTTGCTTGTGCGCGCCGTTTTCGGAAAGCTCCGTTTCTCATAGGCGGGAACGCGGGTCGTCCTGCGAGCTGACCGCGCGCCATCCCGCGGGCCACGTGGCAAGGAAATCGTGCCAACGCACGCGCGCGACGGTACGCCGCCGCAGGCCCGGGCCCGCCACTCCTAGGCCTCGGCCCGAGCGCGGATCTTCTGCGGCCCACACGGACCGCTCGCCTTCCCACGACGGTTTTATGACGCCATCAGGGCGCAATAATCGCGGGATGTGGGGGAGTGGGCGCAGTTGATCCCACGTTCCCTCACGCCGCGCCTCCTCGGCTCCGCCGCGTGGGTCTATAAGTAGGGGGAGGAGGGGGAGCGGTAGAGGCTCGCACGTTCTCCCTTGCTCCGCCCCTTCTCGCCTTCCTTCTTGTTCTTCCCTTCGCCGCCGCAGCAACTCATTGTCGCGCCGTTCCGCCGTCGGACCTCTCGGTTCCTTTGGTCCCGCCGTAGCAGGGTCGTGCGCGTCTCCACCGTCGCATCGTCTTGTTCCTCGCCGCGTCACTCCCATGGCGTTGTCAAGCTCGTGGGATGGCTCCAACGTCCATGAGGACCACGTCGAGTTCCTCCGCCGGACGCGGCGCCTGCCTGGCGAGAACTTCGTGCGGGTTCGTCAGGCGCCGGTGAGGGAGATTTTGCCGGCACCGGAGGAGGGCGAGCGGGTGATCTTCCGCTCGCACTGCCTGCGCGGCTACGACCTCCCGGCGAGTGGATTCCTTCGAGCTTTCCTTGAATTCTACCACCTCCAGCCGCATCACCTCACGCCCAACGCGGTGATGCTGCTGTCGGCTTTCGTCACCCTGTGCGAGGGCTTTCTTGGGGTTCTCCCCACTCTCTAGCTCTGGGGGGAATTCTTCCAGAGCAAGCTCGGCACCATCGTTGCGGGCGTGCCCACCCCCTGCGGAGCCTTCATTGCCATGAGGCGGACGGGCGAGAACAATCCGTTCCCGCCCATTCCGCTGATCCAGTCGGTGAAGCTCTGGCAGAAGTCCTACTTTTACGTGAAGAACGTCGCCCAGCAAGGCGACTACGTCAACCTGCCGGCTTACGTAGCCGGCCCGCCGGCTGGGAGGTAACCTTCTGGAGCTACCGGGCCCGCCTTCGTGGAGCGCCGAGTACTTCCGCTCCAAGGCCGGCCTCACATGATTTGCCAGATGAGCGGTCGCTTCGACCCGTGCCGGCTGAGCACCAGGGAGATGCCTCATGCAGAGGTGTCTTACATGGTGAACTACATCTCCAACTGCAAGCTCGCCGAGGATTCGCGATACGACAAGGGGCCGTATTCTCGCGCCAACCCTCTGCCTGCCGTAAGTTTTTCTTATTTTCTTCCTTTTTGTAGCCGGCCTCATCATAGCCGACCTCTGATCAGTTGGTTTGCCCTTAGCAGAACCCTCTTCTTCCGCTGACGGCCGGGGCCGCAGGGGTAGAGCGCCAGCTCCTCGCCGACAGCACGGTGGACGACACCGACGATCCGGACCTGGGAGCGGCCGCCATGGAAGACGCCATCATGGGGGAAGGCGACGAGGCAGGAGGCGCGGGGCCCAAAGCCGGCTTCGAGGACTGGCCGGACGACGACGAGGTCGAAGCCGCCCCGCACCGCCAGCTGGCGCTTGATCATCAAGGCGCGGGCCCGTCTGCCGCGCCGGCTGCCCATGGCGGCACGCAGAAGCGTCGGGCCGCGTCGACCTTCTTTGGCAGCCGGCCGAAGAAATCCAAGGCTTCCATGGCGGCGACCAAGCGGGATGAGGCGGCCGCGAAGGCGGCCCGCTTCCGCAAGGCGGTGAAGCAGCCGCAGGCGATCTCGGCGTAAGTCGTCAAACGTCTTGTACATATATATATTTTTTTGTGTTGTCCTCTTCGATTGAAGCTCTTCTAAACCTTTCTTTGCTCGCCAGGCAGGGCACCGCTTTCCCTTGAGCGAGGTCCTGGCGGCCCCGTGCCGACCTTAGGGAGGCCACGGAGCGGAACGCACGGGAGGCGCGGGAGGAGCGAGAGGCGGTGGAGTGAAGGACCGCCCAGGCGGCGAAGGAGCAGGCCGACGCGGCGGCCAAGGCCCGGGCGGAGGCGGCAGCCGCGGAGACGGAGGCGGAGGCCTCGCACAACCAGCCTCCGCTGCTCGTCGTTCCCCTCCGCGCCGTGGCCCCCGACATCCCCGTGCCCCCGTCGGAGGAGGTCGACCAAGACCCGCCGGTGATGGAGAGGAGGGAGGACCACGTGGTCTTCGTGGAGGGGGCGCCGCAGACGGTGCCGACTGGAGCGGGCCAAAGTGTCCAATCAGCCGCGGCGCCAGAGCAACCGGCCGAGGGCGAGCCGGAGGCAGGGGCCGGCCTCGAGGTGCAGCCGACAATGCGCCGGCGCGCAGGGGGAGGCACCTCTGTGCCGGAGCCGCACCGAGCTGCGGGCGCCAGCCAGACGGCGGAGGCCCTGGAGGCGGCCAGCGTCAGCACGTCCGAGTGGACTATCAGCGGGGTGACGGGCGAGCTGAATGCGGCGGCCAAGGAGGTTCGGAACCGGCTTCAAGCCCAGGCCGCCTCGCTGCAGCGATACACCCAAGAGTTCCTCGCGACGCGGGCCGTCATCCGGGTGAGCCTTCTGGCCTTGGTTATTTTGCTCTTTTGATTTCTTCCGTGGGGGCGCGTCAGCGCACCCACTGGGTGTAGTCCCCGAGTTCCGAGTCGGCTGCTGCGCAGGCAGCTTGGAACTTACTAGGTCCTGACAACTATCTTATCCTCGCCTCCTGTCTAATCTTCTAGGAGTATCATAACCTTCGCGCTGCCGCCTTCAACTTCCAGGCTCAGGAGCTGGGCCGGAGAACTGAGGACCTGACCAGCAGCCGGAGTGCGTGCTTTGTTTCGTTCATCTCCTGTGGGGGCGCGTCAGCGCACCCACTCGGTGTAGTCCCCGAGATTCGGGTCGACTGCTGAGCAGTCGGGTCGGATCTTCCTTGATGACTTCTTCCTTATTGATTTTTCCTTTGTCTTCATGCTTGCAGGAGCCAATGCCGACTTGAGGGGGCAGCTCAGCGGGGCCCAGGCCGCCCTTCACGCCAAGGAAGCCGAGTACAATGCCTTGGTCCTGGAGCATGACCGCCTGGCCAAGAAGTTGGCCGACCAGGAGGAGAGCCACAAGGCGGCCCTGAAGAAGGCGCAGGACAGCGAGGACACCCTGAAGGCCGAGTTCGAGACCGAAGCGGCGGGCTAGGCTGAGGCAAAGCAAGCGCTGAGCGAGGGCTTCGGTCGTATCGAGGATCTGATCGATGGTAAGCCGCCTTCTTCACTCCTTGCTTGCCCCTTGATCCCTGATTTGTGTTCTGACTTGTGCTGCTTTTTATTCTCTGTGCAGACTACTTTCCCGGCTACTCCGTCTTCGCCACCCAAACCATCGAGGCCCACCGCGAGGCACGCCGGCAGGTGGGAGCTGAAATTGCGTCGGACGCGAGCCGGACGCTTGAGGAGCAACTCTTGGCGGTCCAAGCCCGACTGCAGCCGGCTCACCGTATGCTCCGCCGCCTCCAGCACGCCGGGGCGCAGGTGTTGGCCACTCTCTGGCCAGGCGAGACGATTCCCCGCACCCCGAGTCGGACTGCCGACTGGCTGGAGGTTGCGGTTGGCCACTTCGAGGCCTGGAAGGCATCGGCAGCCCGGCTTGGAGCTGGGCGGGCGCTGGAGTTCGTCCAAGCCTGGTATACGGGGCTGAGCCTGGACCAGCTACGCACCTGGCGGCTAGAGGCCGACAAGGAGATGGAGGAGGTGCGGCCGGCTATCGCTCAGCGCGCCTCGACGATCGCCGAGTGCATTGACATCAGTGTCTTCGCTCCTGAAATAAATGATGACGGCGTTGCCCAGCCGGAGGAGTGGTTCGGGCTGGACCCGGCAGCGGGTGAGGACTCGGCAGAGGAGATCGCCTCCAGCGATGAAGGCGAAGACGACGAAGGAGAGGAAGGCGAAGACGTTGAGCCGGCCGGTGAAGCGGCCAGCCAGCCTCAGCCTGATCGTGCTTCCAGCAACGAGGCGCGTGCTAGCGCGCCCTCTGCGGGAGGCGGTGATCATGCCGAGGTTCGCCAGCCGGCCACTCCTCCAGCCGGCACTGCCGTCTCCACTGACCTGCCCGACTCGCCAGTCGCTCCCTTGGCTTAATCTGCCATCCTTGCTTTTCCTGCTTGTTACCATTTGAACAATTTTTATTAAACTTGCGCAGTTCCACCCATTAGGGGTGTATTCGAACTATGTTGAATGCTGGCCTTTTGAAGGTCTTTTATGTAAATATGATTGTGTGCGTGTTTGGTTTCCATTCGCGTATGCTTTTTATCCTTAGGCTGTTTCCTTTGCCGCCTTTCCCTTTTGGGAAGGCAAGTACTCGAGCTTTCTTAGACTGAAGCAAGGTGAATGGAAGCCGGCCTGTGCGTGTTTGGTTTCCATTCACGTATGCTTTTTATCCTTAGGCTGTTTCCTTTGCCGCCTTCCCCTTTTGGGAAGGCAAGTACTTGAGCTTTCTTAGACTGAAGCGAGGTGAATGGAAGCCGGCCGGCCGGCTACTCTGGTAGTCGATCGGTGGTTGGAGAAAAAACCGGCTTTTGTTATATTAGTCCGTTAGTCCCTAGCCATTTTTCGTGTGGGCGTCCTTTCCTGCCTTTAACTCTTGCCAGCCGGACAGCCGGTTCTTCGAACTGCGACTTTTGGCAAGAGAAGGCTTGGGTGCCGGCACACTACTTGTCTGACCGCGGGTAGGACTTCTAATATAACTCCAGGCGGCCAGTCCCCGGGCTGACTAGTCGAACCCGGTGCTGGACGAAAAAAAGTGAATGTAATGACAAGGTCATAAGCATGATATTCTTCATTTATAGATAAAAGATGGCAGTCCCCGAGCTCTCCTCGGGGGGCCTATTGTCTCGTACTTAGTACAAAAGTTAGCATGATACATACTGCATTTCAACTATAAAATCTTCGGAGGAGGTTGGCGTTCCATGGTCGTTCCGACTCCTTGCCGGAATCATCTCTCTTGCGTGCCTTCGGCTTCTGCGCGTCGACCAGGTAGTAGGAGTCGTTGCCTAAAGCTCTGCTGATGACGAAGGGGCCCTCCCGAGGGGCCGAGAGCTTGTGCTGGCCGGCTGTTCGCTGGATCAGCCGGAGCACAAGGTCGCCCTCTTGGAAGGATCTCGGCTTGACCTTCCGGTTGTGGTAGCGGCGTAGGCCCTGCTGATAGATGGCGGACCGGCTGAGGGCTAATAGCCGGCCTTCTTCCAGCAGGTCGACGCCATCTTCTCGTGCTTCCTTGGCCTCCGCCTCCGTGTACATGGTTACCCGAGGCGAGTCGAACTCGATGTCAGTTGGGATGACCGCCTCGGCACCATACACGAGGAAGAAAGGAGTGAAGCCGGTTGACTTGTTTGGGGTAGTGCGCAGACTCCAGAGGACGGCTGGCAGCTCATCGAGCCAACAGCCGGTCGAACGTTCCAATGGTACGACTAGTTGGGGCTTGATGCCGGAAAGGATGAGGCCGTTGGCTCGCTCGACCTGGCCGTTTGACTGCGGGTGGGCAACGGACGCTAAGTCCAACCGGATGCCCTGCATCGCGCAGAAACGTGCCAAGGCTCCCTTGGCGAAATTCGTGCCATTGTCGGTGATGATGCTGTGTGGCACGCCGTACCGAGTTGTTATATCTGCGATAATGCCACGGCAGTCGGCCCATTCAGCTTCTTGATCAGCTTTGCCTCAATCCATTTGGTGAATTTGTCCACAGCGACAAGCAGATGTGTCATGCCGCCGCGCGCCGTCTTGAATGGGCCCACCATGTCCAGTCCCCAAACGACGAAGGGCCAAGTGAGGGGAATGGTCTTGAGTGCCGAAGCCGGCATGTGTTGCTTAGAGCTGAAGAGTTGGCACCCTTTGCAATGTTTAACTAACTTCTTGGCATCATCCAAAGCAGTCGGCCAAAAGAAACCATGGCGGAAAGCTTTGGCGACGAGTGATCTTGAGGCCGCATGGTGGCCGCATTCTCCTTGGTGGATGTCTCTGAGGATTGCAATGCCCTTCTCTTGCTCGACGCATCGCTGGAGGACTCCAGTGACACTGCGCTTGACGAGCTCTCTGTTGACGATTGTGTATGCTCCGGCTCGGCGTTGGACTTGTCTTGCCTCTGTTTCGTCAGCCGGCAGATCTTGGTTTATTAGGAAGTTGAGGATGGATTGAGCCCATGATGGAGCTGCGACTTCTTCTATTGCCAACACGGCTACTGCGACCAGGGCGGGCGGGCTGGGTGGTGAAATGCTGGAGTCGGCCGCCGCCTGTTGTGTTGGTGCAGTCTCCGAGCTAACTACCGCAGTCCCCGAGCCGGGTGTGGCAGTCCCCGGGTCGGGCGTAACTACGGAAGTCCCCGAGCCGCCTACTGATGTCCCCAGGCCGACTATCGAAGTCCCCGGGTCACCCGCTTGGTTCTTCGAGCCGGACCCGACTGCATCGGGGTCAGGCGGCACGAAGATGGAATTAGACTCTGGAGACGGCTTGATAGACGGCTTGAGGAGGCGTTGTAGAGAGACACCGGTTGGTATTGCTTGCCGAGTGGAGCCTATTCGAGCCAGGGCATCAGCTGGCTCGTTGTCGGCTCGCGGTACATGGAGGAACTCGCATCCTTCAAAATACCCACTGTTCTGCTGAACGAGGAAGCGGTAGCTTGCCATATTTGCGTCCTTGGCATCCCAGTCGCCGGATGATTGCTGGACCACTAAGTCCGAGTCGCCATAACATAGGATCCGGCGAATGCCGAGTTCTTTGGCAAGCCGGAGCCCGTGTATGAGCGCCTCGTACTCGACCACGTTGTTGGAGGCGGCAAAGTGAATTTGCAGTGTGTATCTGAGCTTGTCGCCTTTGGGAGAGGTGAGTATGACGCCGGCTCCCAAGCCGGTGCGCATCTTGGACCCATTGAAGTGCATGCGCCAATGAGTGGAGTCGGGAGCTGGCGGCAGGTACTGGGTCTCGGCCCAGTCGATGAGGAAGTCGGCCAATGCTTGGGACTTGATGGCGGTGCGAGGCTGGTAGAAGATCGTGTAGGGGGCCAGCTCGATGGCCCATTTCGCCACCCGGCCGGATGCGTCCCAGCTGCCTATGATCTCGGCCAGCGGGGCGGTGCATACGACCGTGATGGGATGTTCTTGGAAATAGGGCTTCAGCTTCTTGGCGGCGAAGTACACGCCGTAGCACATCTTTTGGTAGTGCGGGTAGTTCTGCTTCGAGGTAGACATCACCTCGCTCAAATAGTACACCGGCCTCTGGACCGGCTGGGCTCGGCCCTCTTCTGGGCGTTGGACTACGATGACGGTGCTGACCACCCGGCTGGTTGCGGCAATGTAGAGGAGCATGGGCTCTTTCTCAGTCGGCGCCGCCAGGACAGGCGGCGTGGCCAGCATCTTCTTCAGCTCGTGAAAAGCTTGGTCGGCTTGGTCATTCCACTCGAAGTGAGTGGTCTTCTTCATGAGGCGGTAGAGGGGGAGAGTTTTCTCTCCGAGCCGGCTGATGAAGCGGTTCAGGGAGGCCAAGCATCCGGTGAATTTCTGGACGTCTCGAAGTTTGGTGGGAATCGCCATTCTCTCAATGGCCTTGATCTTTACTGGGTTGCATTCGATGCCGCGTTCGGAGACCAGGAAGCCTAGGAGCTGGCCGGCTGGCACTCCGAACACGCATTTCTCGGGGTTGAGCTTGATTTGGAACCGACGCAGGTTCTCAAATGTTTCCTTAAGGTCTTCCAGCAAGGTGCCGCGCTTCTCCGTCTTGACCACAATGTCGTCTACGTAGACGTGGGCATTTCTGCCGAGCTGCTTGACGAGACACTTCTGCATGCAACGCTGAAAAGTGGAACCGACATTTCTTATCTGGTGGTATCCTGAGTAAGCATCCAAGATCTCAACAGCTCGCATCCGGCCGTGGAGTCTATCACTTGATCAATCCTCGGCAGGGCAAAGGGATCTTTGGGGCAGGCCTTGTTGAGGCTCGTGTAGTCTATGCACATGCGCCACTTATTGTTCTTCTTTAGCACGAGGACCGGGTTGGCGAGCCACTCTGGAAAGAAAACTTCCATAATGAAGCCGGCTGCCAGAAGCCGGGCTATCTCTTCTCCTATAATCCTTCTTTTCTCCTCCGACAGTCGGCGGAGGGGTTATTTCACTGGTTTTGCGTCTTCTCGGACGTGTAGCTTTTGCTCGGCGAATTCCTTCGGAACACCCTGCATGTCCTTGGGGGACCATGCAAAGATGTCCCAATTCTCACGGAGGAAATCGACAAGCTCGCCTTCCTATTTGCTGTTTAGGTTTGCCCCGATGACGGCAAACCTCTCTGGGTGCTCGGGGTCAAGAGGTATCTTCTTCGTCTCCTTGGCCGGCTGGAAAGATCCTTGGGCATCATACTCCTTGGGATCGGGGGACAAGGCCAACTGTTTACCGGCCATGGCCACGACTCGGTCCAACATCTTCTTTTCTTCGGCAATCACAAGGGACTCGGCCAGCCGGTTGCTGGCTGCTGTGCACTCGGAAGATTTCTTGTAATCGCCGGCTATGGTGATGATGCCTTTGGTGCTCGGCATCTTTATCTTGAGGTAAGCATAGTGGGGAACAGCCATGAACCTGGCCAAGGCAGGTCGGCCAAGCAATGCATGGTAGGGGCCCTCCAGGTCCACCATTTCAAACCAGATCGCTTCCCGGCGGAAATGCTCCTTGTCCCCAAAGAGTACATCAATCTTGATCTTGCCAATGGGGGCACAGGACAGGCCGGGTATGATGCCATGGAACACAGTCCGAGTAGGCATGAGTTGCTTCGTCTTGACGTTCAACTTCTCCAGGGTGTCGCGGTACAGGATGTTGATGTTGCTTCCGCCGTCTATCAGCACGCGGGAGAAACGGGCGGCGCGTCTGTCCGTTGCAAGGGTGGCATCCAGAACCAACGCATAAGAGCCGGGAGATGGCATCACCTCTGGGTGGTCGCCCCGGCTCCAGCTGATAGGTTTTTCTGACCAGTGCATGTGCTCGGCAGGGTTGGCAGCGACCATGCTGACCTCCTGGTGCTCTCGGCGTCTGCCGCGCCGATCTTCGGGCCGGCTTGTAAAGACGACATAGGCAGCATGCTCGTTGGGGAACTCATCGTGCACGGCTCCGACTGCAGGCCGAGCGGTCGGCGGCTGCGGAGCCGGAGGCGGCGGACCGGCAAGCGAGGGCGGCGCGAGCCCTTCGCCTTTGGAGATTCGGGTGAGCCAGTGGCACTTCCGGATTGTGTGGTTGGACGGCTTCGCGCCGATGTGGAACTTGCATGGGGCGTCGAGAGTTTGCTCGTAGGAGAAGGCCGGCTGCCAAGCTGGCTTGCCGCCCCTCTGCTTCTTGGGTGCGGGCCGCCCTTCGGGTTGCTCGTCTTCGACTGTGGCCACCTGCCGACTGGTGGAGGGCGGCACGGGGCCCTTGCGCTTGTGGTCGTTCTGATGTGGGCGTCGGCCGGAGTCCCCAGCCAGCGTCTTGGGCGCCAGGTTGAGTACCTTCCCGGACGCGTCTACCCGGAGTTCGGTCTTCATTGAGGAGTCGGCGGTGGCGTACTTGTACGCTATGACCAGAAGCTCGTCGAGGGTAGTCGGATCGTCACAGAGGAGCTTTTGCTTGAGGAGGGTGCCTTCTCGGCACCTGGCAGTGAAGTATTCTATGACTTGCACCTCGTGCACCCCTTTGCAAGAGTTGCGGAGCTCAGCCCAACGCGTGAGGTAGTCGCGGGTGGACTCGGCGGAGCCTTGTACACACAAGGAGAGTTGTCTGGGCTTGGGAGCCCGCTTGTAGGTGCTGGTGAAGTTGCGGACGAAGGCTTCTGTGAAGTCTAGCCAGCTGTTGATGTTGTATGGCTTGAGGCTGTTGAGCCAGGTCCGCGCCGTGCCTTGCAGCATGAGGGGCACGTACTTCACGGCAACGCGCCTGCTACCGTTTGCTATGCTAACCGCCGTGGAGTAGTCGATCAACCAATCTTCCGGCTTCACAGAGTCGTTGTACTTGGGCGTGTCCCTTGGGAGCGAGAACCCTTTGGGGAAAGGCTCGTCGCGGATGCGGGGGCCGAAGCAAGGCGGGCCGACATCATCTTCTTCTTCCAGCGCCAGGGATCGCGCTAGGCGGTCGATCTGGTGGCGGGCGTCGTTCTCGCCGACTCCTTCGCGGCGACCTAGTCGGCCGCTGAGAGTCGGATGCGCAACAGGCGGTAGGGTGGGATACCTCTCCCCACGGGGCCGAGGCGGAGGCGGGTTGCCCCGCCACTCCACGGCCCGGGGGTGGCATTCTGCGTCTCGCTCGATGGAGATTCGGGTTCGGCTTCGGCTGGCAGCCGGCTCTTTCTCGTGCCGCACGCGGGTTTTACCCGTAGTCGGCGTCCGGGACGTCGCGCCGTGATCTCGGCGCAGGGGAGGGCTTTCCGCGCGGGCGTCGGCTTCGTGCCGCTGCGCGGCTGCATCGATTAGCTGTTGGATGCGTCGGGTCATGTGGGGGAGTTCTTCGGCCCCCAGTCCGTCTAGCTCATCTACGGCCGCCTGGGCGGCGTGCAGGTTCTCGAGTGGAGTGGCGTAGACTGGGCGGTCGACTCCTAACATGTCGGCGATGACGGCGTCGCGCTGTCTGACAACGCCGGCCCGACTGGGCCCGCCTGGGGGCGGCATGCCAAAGGCGGCGCGGTCGGCTCCGCATCGGTGGGCCTCAGTGAGGCGTCTTATGGAAGCCAACTTCTGGCCCTCCGCGAGGAGGGCGAGGCGGCGAGCCTCCAGTGCTTCAGCGTTGGCATCGGCCAGGAGGGGGATGGACAAGTCATGGACCGCTGCGTGCGGGGCGTCGTGGGCGCTCTCGTCAGAAGCGCCGCCGTGGCCAATGACCATCACCTCGGTGGTGACAGCGTCGCAGCCATCGGCCCGGGGGAGCGGGTCGTTGTAAATCGTGACGTCGGTGGGGAAAGTGTCGAGCGAGGCCGTGTCGGAGTCGACAGGCATCGGATCGGTGGAGCCAACAGACTCCAAATCCACAGCAGGCTCGCCGGAGACGTGGAGCTGGTCGAGGAGGTTGACGAGGTGGTCGATGCCCGCATCGGAGGCGAGCTCGTCGGAGATGAGGGTCTCGTCAAGGAGATCGGCGAGGCCGCTCGCTGCGCAGATGTTGGTGATGCCTTGCAGCGCGTCGTGGCAAGCGCCATCGGGCGTGCCGGGCTGGCTACGCTCGCTGGGGAGGAAGAGGGTTCCCGTCCAGAACAGGTCTCCAGACGACGGTGCACCTGGCCCCACGATGGGCGCCAAATGTCGGGTGGTAGGTGCGACATATGCCAACGGGTGGCTTATTATTGTGGGAGCCAGTAAGACGTTGCCGGTGCCTGGAAACGGGATGAGGCGAAGACATGCACGCCGGTGAATCTTACCCAGCTTCGGGACTCTCCATGGAGATAACACCCCTACCGCTGCTCTGCGGGGTCTCCGCATGATCACTAGATGAACAAGTAGCTACACGATGCTCCGTGAGCTGTTTGGCGAGAGGAGGAAGAAGGGCACGACTCGCTCTCTTCTCCTCCCTATGTGGTGTCTAAAACTAGTAGGGATCAACCCTTTGCATGGGTGTCCCGGAGGGTTTATATAGGCTTACCCCCCAGGGGTATAATGGTAATCCGGCTGGGCGTGGGGCCCAGCCGTCTGTGTCTACACTCGCCGGCTTCTGTGCCGGCTGCTGGGGCCCGCCGGCTGGTGGGTCCCGCCGGCTGCCGGCTCCTTGGGCGACAGGCAGGCCCCACTGTCCAGGGCCTTGTCGGTGGCTGGTTACTGTCGCCTCGACCTGGTGACGAGGGCTTCGCTAGGGTTAGCGTGGCTACAGCGCCGCCGCCCGGCGGGCGATCGCTGTAGCCTCACCACGTCTTGTCTCCTTAATGGGGCGTCTCCTTCGAGGGAGGTGGCACGCCGGCTGTGGGGAGCCGGCTCTGTCTTGGGCCGACTGGGGGAGGCCTGGCCGCCTTCGGGTGTCTCTCTGCCCGAAGGGGCCCACCGCCCGTGGGCCGTGCTGGCAGCCCGTCGTGGATGACATTAGGGTCAACATGGCAACAGTGCCGCGCCGGACGGGTCATGGCCACCCGTACGGCGCACTGTGCCAGGCGTGCACCGGAATTCGGGGGTGGCAGGCTTTACTGTAGCCACGCCCCGTCACATCGCCGTTACATGGATGCAGACTTCGAGGGTACGATCTTGACCGCTTTGTGGGAGCCGGCTTTTTGGAGTCGGCCTTCTCGCGGCCGGCTTCTTGGAGCCGGCCCTCCCACGGCTTTCTCCATGAGGGCTAAAGTCGGGCCGCCCTCCGATAGTTGGCCTGGGAGACAGCCGGCAAAGGGAAGGCGGCCCCACGTCTTGGATTCTTGAGGGGCGGATCGGCTCGTAATTTTTTCAGAAGGGCTAGGCTACCCGTGGTCATTTACTCCGACAATAAAGGCATGTACAATGGTTGATAAGATGGTCTTATCTTAAGTTTTGCATGTAATTTAGAGATGACAAAGAAAAATGTCTATAATGGGTCATCTCTTAGCCTTATTTTCAATAACTAGCAATTTCTAAAAATGTGGTGAGACATATAGTGCTAAGAGATCATCTTTTGTCTTATCTTAAATAAGAGAAGACAAGCCTTCTCTTATGAGTTCTCTCTCCTCCACCTCATTATTTATCCTACGTGGCACTTCTAAAATAGCATCATTGTACATGCCCTAAGAAAACGTCTTGTATTTTCATCAGTGTCAAAACGTCTTATATGTTGATACTGAGAGAGGATAAAATTAAATCTGCGCATGAGTCACAAAACAAGAATTAGGCTAATCCTAGGTAAGCTCATCAACTTATAATATTAAGAAATGCGCAATAGACTTAAGCAATAACTTGTTCCGGTCGTTCTCTTCCTTGAACTTATCAGCCATTCAGCAACTGGCAGCTCTTATCCAACACCTTGCTTAATTAGCTGCTCATTACGTACATACTTACATGGTGATGATCTGGTGGTAAAATTGTCTGTTCCTCCTTGTTTTCTCCTAAAACTTGAGCATAATATACCACATCTCCGTATCCAAAGCCGAAGAACGGATGTAACAAGACCCATACATGCACGGTCGAAAACTCCCAAAGACGCATGAAAGCGTATTACTAGCTCGCACGAGCTGCTATGCTAGCGCCTCTCTAGTCAGCAGTCACCCGCAACTAGCTAGGATGGTCACCGCTTCCACTGCGCTCTCCGTCGCCGCCCTGGCGGCGGGCGTGACGCTGATGCTCGTCGTCCACGTCCTCGTGATCCTCTGGGCTCTGCGGCGGGGCGCTGCCCAGGCCCCCGGCGCCGACCTGGAGCGTGCCGTGGACGACGCCTGCGGAGGAAAAGGCAAGGGCCTGTCGTCCGAGGAGATCGAAACGCTGCCGTGCCACGACTTCAAAGCCGCCGTCGGAGGCGGCGGGGACTGCGCCGTGTGCCTGGAAGCGTTCGAGTCCGGCGACCGCTGCAGGCGTCTCCCGAGGTGCGAGCACAGCTTCCACGCGCCGTGCGTGGACTCGTGGCTGAAGAAGAGCCAGTGCTGCCCCGTGTGCCGCGCCGACGTGGTTGACCGGCCCACGGCCGAGGCGGAGGTGGCTGGAGAGGGAGAGGCGCCGGCTCCGGCGGTGGAGATGGCGGAGAGGACAAACCCCGCCGCGCTGGGGGTCGTCGTCGAAAGGCTGCAACGGTATAGCTGGGGCCCTCATGCCGTCACCGTGCTACACTAAGATTAATTCGTGTTGTTTGTGCGAGCAGTAATTAAGCTCTTTCGCATTTTGCAGTGTGTATAGTCGTCAATCCTTTCGAATGGAATATTTGTATTTGATCAATGAGGCACGATTTTGTAAACATATCTTGCTTCGACATCCTTAAAATTGGCGAATCAACCTCTGGTTGAGTTGGTTAGGTGGACAGTGATATCCCCAACCCACCAGGGTTCAAATCCTGGTGCTCGCATTATTTCTGGATTTATTTCAAAATTTCCGGCGATGCGCTTTCAGTGGGAGGAGACGTTCCTGTCGACGACGAAGTGAGTGTATGCGCGTGTATATGAGCGCTTGTGTCTGTACTGATGCTAAAAAAAAAAGACATCCTTAAAATATTCTCTGACAAATATAGCATGAACAGTACTTACTAAAAAAATTTAAAAAATATCAGGTGTAATTACACCCGAGAGCCAAACGTTCATGTCTTGACTTGAAGTCCATTTGTTACAAATGGCACTAATTGGCTGCACCTACCTATCAATAAGATCTTCACTTAGGGAGCTCGGCCTTCGTATATAACTTTGTCTCCATAAGTTCATTTATACTAGCCCGCGTTGCACGGAGGGTGACTCGGGCGAACCCAGATGAGGCTAGCGGGCGAAGTACCCCCGACGGGCGGCGACGACGGGATTGATCCCTCGCGATGTGGGGGGTCGCAGGCCTGCGTGCCGAGCCGACCTTGGACGACAAGCGCTTGAGGTCCCATCGTGGCAGCCGGTCGGGTCCTTGCGTCGCGGCAGCCGGCCCTGCTTCGGGCAGCGGCGGCAGATGGCTCTACGGCGATGGATCTGACCTCCGGCGGCGGCATGGAGGAACCGGTGGACGGATCGGTTGCATGCGTGATCTAGCCTCCGGTCAGATCTAATCTAGCTGGTGCGGCTTGCTCGCTACGCGACAGTGGAGAACAGTGGTGGTTCCATGCACACGAGGCTGGATGGGAGGTTCCTCAAGCAAATTCGGGTGAAAACCCATTTCGGCCAAGCCGGCCTTGGACGACAAGCGCTTGAGGTGGGGCTCGGCCTTCAAGATGGCAACCTGGTATTGCATCTGAGCTAGTTGGCCGCCCCATCGTGGCGGCCGGTCGGGTCCTTGCGATGCGGCGCTGGCCTTGCTTCAGGCAGCGGCGGCAGATGGCGCTACGGCGACGGATCTGAACTCCGGCGGCGGCATGGAGGGCCCGGTGGATGGATCGGCCGCATGCATGATCTAGTCTCCGGTCATATCTGATCTACCCGGTCCAGCTTGCTCGTTGTGCGGCGGTGGAGAACAGTGGTGGTCCCATGCACACGAGGCTAGATGGAGGTTCCTCGAGCAGATCCGGGTGAAAACCCTATTCTCGGCTCGTTGCCACGGCCGACGATGGCGGCTTTCTTCTGCATCGTCCCTTTCTTGAAGGCATCACCGTGGAGAAGCTCTAGACCCCTATCCGCTACCTTCGAGGAAAACCCTAGATCATTCGATTGGATGATGGCGGCACTCTTGTGCCTTACCCACCTTGGGGGTGTACTTGGAGGTGTGCATAGGCTTGAGGGACTAGTGGACGACTTCTGCGGTGGAGAGATTTCCTTGTGGCGCATCGACGACGTGGAGTCTCAGCGGCGTGGCGCTGTAGGGTCTCGGCGACGGATGCATGATGATGGACATGCGTAGGGAGGTGGCGTTGTCTGGCACCGTGGATGCGTCGACCACAGGCCTGGCAAAGTTTCAACAAATGTTCCAAAATTTGTAAATTTATTTATTTTTCTAACATTGTTGGTGTTTACCAAATTTTTTTAAAAAAATACAAAATGTGTTCATTTTTTGTTCTCTTATCATTTATCTATTTTCTCTATTTGGTTTTCTCATTTTTTGTTTTTTCCTGTTCGCTTTCCATTCTTTTTTGTTTTTTCTACTTTTCCATTCCTTTCTACGAGTATTTTTTTAGAATTCTTGAACCTTTTTCAAATTACGTACTTTTTTCAAGTCATGAATATTTTTGAAATTTATTAACATATTTTTCTGAATCTACGAACAAATTTTGAGTCATGAATATTTTTTTCTAATCCATGAATATTTTTTGAATGCACGATAATTTTTTTAGTACATGTTCTAAAATAATTTAGTGTATTTAAAGAAATGTTCATTGTGCATAATTAAGAAAGTTCATCATATATAAAAAAGCTCACTTTATATTAAAAAAAATGTTCAATGTATATTGCTAAACAATAATGTGTATTCACAAAATGATCATCATGCATTAAATGATTGTTCACTGTATGTTAAAACATATTTGGTATTCGTTAACATTTTTTATAATTTGAAGAAAATTATGTAAATTCGTGAACATGTTTTTTGAAATATGTTTCGATCAAACTATGTTCCTTACTGAAAATTAATTATAAAATATAAGTGTGAAAACTGCAAAAACCAAAAGGCAAAAAACAACTGTTGGTAGCCTAGAAGCTAGCGATGAGAGAGACGTACTTGTAAATGTACAAGGATCAGACGCAAAAGCTAAGAAATCGAAGTTAGGAGTAACAGTCAGTTTTTTTTTCAGAAAAAGCTAGCGATCAGATTTTTTTGTACGATAGCTAGCCACTAGTTTTTTCTCTTTTTTTGAGGGGAGCTAGCGACCAGATTTACGTATAGGCCGGCCACCCAGGCGGACGTGTGGCGAGCTGATTTTTAGTTTTGGGCTTTAACAAATTAAAATCAAAGAATAGGACAAACAATGAAAAGAATAAGGGGTGACAAAACTAAATTGAGATATTATCTTAGATCTAGAGGTGACATAGATGGGCCCTTTTAAAATAATTTTACTATTCTTTTTAATTTACTATTCACAAAGTGTAAATAAGCCTGAGCACCATTTGAATTAGGTAAACTTTTGACGCGCCGGTCAAAGCTTCGGCCACTCGCAAGCTCCCACGTGCTCCTGCTTTGTGGGTCCCATGCAAGATGAGCCAGCCAGACCTTATCCTTCTCATTGTCCACTCATTTTTTTCCCAGCGTTGCATGCATCTCCCCCGTTCCCGCCGCCGCAACCCACATCACGCCGACGAGGTTGCCGCCGGCAGCCCAATATCGCTAGTGAGGTCATCATCTACCCCACGGCCAGCAATTTCCTCACGCGCACGGCCAGCCCTTATACACAACTCTGACTATTCTCCCAGCGCACCATCTTCAGCTCCAACGGCCTCTGCCCGGGGCACCAGGCCGTGCTACTACGCCACTGGCACGCGTTACAACCGGTGACCGGCCGTGCTACAACCAGCAAGTGGATATGTCGCAACCAACGACGAGGTTATGGTGGCAACAACGATGCTTGATTTTTGCTACAACTGGCAACAGAAAAGCTACCACCGACGACGAGATATGCTGCAACCGACAACGGCGACGTTGTGGCGGTGAAAAAACGGTGCACGATTTTTGCTACAACTGGCAACATAAAAGCTCCCACCAGTGACGATATATGCTGCAACGACGACGACGACGAAGTTTATGGCGGTGACGACGGTGCTGCGTTTTTTGCTACGAACGGTAGCGGGAAAAGCTACCACCGGCGGATAATTTTGCTACAACCAACGAGGAATTTTGCTACCCCTACCCGCCGCCGGAGTGGTGCTGGGCCGACGTGGGGGTGGTGTAAAGTTTTTGTTGCTGCAACTGGCAATCACACAAGCTACAACTGTTGATTGTTTTTGCTACAATGGCGACGGGTGGCGGCACCGGCGAGCTATTTTTGCTGGAACCTGCACGTTTTTTTGCTACTATCGGCGGACATTTTTGTTGACACCAGTAAACCCGAAGGATAGTACCCCTTGCGAGCTCGTCGCCAGGGTGCTGCGACTGGTGACCGGCGCTACCGGAGCTGCCATCACTAGTGAGGGAGCTGCAACCGCGGGCGAAAATTATTGCATGTGTGGATCGGCGAGAAAGACATGAGACGACAACGGCTCGGCCGGCGACCAGGGCGGCAAGCTATTATCAGCGTGGGGTGGGTGCAGCCACGACCCCATGCGTGTCTGGTGGCTGGATTTGAGACGTGGAGGGGAGGAAAACGACCCGCTGTCGTGTGATCTAAGATGGGGGAAGAAAACGACCTGCTATGATGGGACGACGGGATCAGACGGATGGAAATAGGAGACCGGACGTTGCATGGCCGACCGGTTCAAATTTGCGCCGGCACGCCGGCGTCTATGAGTACAAAGCTCCAAACAAACATCGACCTCAATTATGAGTTTCATACTAAGCCTGCACGACTAGCCGGCATCAACCACATAGCAACGATTATATTTACTCACCATTATTGGCATGGGTCTCACTGACCTCCTGAACCATCCGCGCCAAGTTTTCAAACGAGGACCCACCTATGTCCATGGTCTTTCTAGAAGACATGGAGAGCTCACCAGCTCTAGCAGCGGCGCGTTTCCCTTCCTCTCCCAAGATCAGTTCCCTTGCCAACGCCTGCACGTCTCCACCCATAACCAACCCACTACCTCCCTTGCTGGCGTCTTCCTTCGGCCGAACTCGGAGCCCCACATGGATCACGTCCACGACGAATTTGGCATTGAGCTTCTGCTCGGCCGCCATTGGGAACGCCAGTATTGGCACGCCCATGGTGATGCTCTCCAGCACCGAGTTCCATCCGCAGTGGGTGAAAAATCCTTTCACTGATTTGTGACCCAGAACTCCGAGCTGGTTAATGAAACCTTCCACCACCTTGCCCCTGTCTCCGAACCTCTGATTAAACCGGTCATCTGGATTGAGCCATTTGGACCGGACCACCCATAGGAAGTCCACACCGGAGCTGTCCAACCCGACGGCGATCTCTTCCAGCTGTGCCCGGCTCAGCTCGGCCTGCGAGCCGAACGCGACGTAGAGAACCGGCCGACCCATGGCAAGCCTCGAGTCCAGCCACTCTGAGATCTCATGGTCGTCCTTGGTCTGGACTGCCGGTTCGGAGGCCGCAAGACAGAGCGGTCCGATGGGCCACATCTTGACGTCGAACTCCCGGTTCCACAGGTCGATGTAGATCGACTCCAGCTCGTGGAAGGAATTGACAATGATGCCCCGGCTGGAGTACATGCTGATGCGGTTCTTGCAAATTAAGTCCCAGTGCGGGCCGGAAGGCTCCGGGTCGTCGAACGGCGGGTTGAGGTCGGCCTTCGTGAGGCGGAGGTCCGGCACACCGTGGACCGGGAACCGCTCGGACGGCGAGCTCACGCGTGCGTGCGGCCTGTGTGTCGTGACTGCCCGGTTGACGTACGTGGCGAAGCCACCGAAGCCGAGGGTGACAAGCCGCGGCATGCCGAGCTCGTCGGCGATGTCCTTGGCCCACCGGAGGAAGCCGTCATGGACGAGCAGGTCCGGCCTGGGCTCGATCTTGGCGAGTGCGTCCGCGAACGCCGGCTGGAGCGCCGCCACCGCGGTGACGAAGTCGACGAGACTGGTCGACGATGGGAGCTCGTCCGTGCTCTGCGGGGCGTCCTGCTCGGATGGGAACGGAAGCTCGACGACCGCGGCGCCGGCGCCGGCACCAGCGAGGCCAGCGCGGATGAAGGGCGCGTTGCGCGGGGTGGTGAAGAAGCTGACGGCCGAGGCGAGGCGGCGGCCAAGAAGGAGATGCGCGAGGTGGAGGAGCGGCATGGCGTGGCCTTTCGCCATGAAGGGGAGCATGGCCACGTGACGGAGCGGCGGTGAAGCAGCCATGGATAGTGAAGCTATTGGTGAGGCTAGCTGTGGGCGGGTGTGTGTCCGTGTCTGTCTGTCTCTATTATAGGGCAGCTGTTGACTGTTTTCCGTCCGTGCTGTTGCCTGTTCACGGAACAGTTGTATAGAACGTCCTCTGGAGTGAACGGAACAGTTTTATGAGCAGGAGGAAGAGGAACAAGAATCAGATATCGATGGAGGGGAAATGCTGCCGTGGAAGAAGGGATACTATTAAGAAATCACTTTTTTTACGGTAAAGGCAGGTGTTCTGCCCATTTCATATAGAAGGGAAAAGAGAAACAATGTGCAAGAGTTACTTCCATGCTAGAATACTTGCCAAATCAAATGCATTCCCA